>NW_010240038.1:5673-15725 GCF_000690775.1 Eurypyga helias | reverse complement strand
CCCAAGTCCTTCTCCTCAGGGCCACCCTCTTGACAGCCACACCATCTCATGAGCCGTGAAAAGACTGCTGGGCAAGGAAGGGTGTTCACCCTTAAAGAGCTGCAGAGCATTCTCCTTTTCCGACTACCACTCACTCTTCCAGTCTCATAGTCTCTGTAATTAATCCTGATTGCTCTACTTTTACATTTTTGCACTTTAATGGGTAAAATTGCCTCTTCTAGCCTTTACAACACAAATCCACATGTTTCTTGGCTACTTTTCAGCTGCTGCTGATCACGGCCATCCACAGCTTGGATGAAGTTAGGCAATCTTGCCAATACTTAATTGACCATGATCTGAAAAGCTGCTGCATTGTTCAGTTTAAAAAATGTGGCCTAAACACGAGAGCCCTGTGTTTGCTTCGAATGCAGATTTCTGCTGTGAAGACGTTTCCAGCAGAGGTTTGCCAGTGCCCCTCGGATACAGCCAGTGTGTGGAGATACTTCGCCTGCTTAAGATATCTGGGACGTAGAGCAAGGTTGTGGCGCGGAGCCTTTCCTCATCCACGCCGAGCTTTGCTCCCTCCTGTCTTTCTTCATTACGGTAACGACTGGAGGCTGCGAGGTTTGCTTGTGATGCCAGCTCCAACGTGCCTCATCTCCTGGCTGATCCGTGCTGCCAGGTTATCTCTGACCTGCTGCACTTTGCTGCTGACTGACAGACTTTGATTTTTAGCAGGCAGCAAAAAATCTCCCGCCTCTCCAGCTTTTTCCTTTTTTTTTTTTAAGAATGTATTTTTGAGCTCCTGCTTCTCTCGCTAAAATTTGTGGTGGGTTTTAAATGGTTACAGACCGTTCAATACACCTAGCAACAATTTCCCCGGGTTTAGTGAGATCCAAGAAACTCCTGGCTTTTCATCACAGATGATCTGTCAGTTCCCAGGCTATGGTGCTTACATTTAATACGATTAGGAAGGCGTTTGGATTCATTTTTCCAGTGCATTTTGCTTCAGATGCTCTGGAGATGTACCTTGGAAGAGGGTGGAGGGCTCGCACTGGCTAATGACATATTTTAACTGGTTTTACTGGATAAGGCCAACTCGTGGTGTTCATTCCTTGCTGCTTGGAAGAGGTCACAGCAATAGAGGTACTCACATGCACCCCTTTCATTAGTTCACTGCTTAGCCTGTTTCTAGTGTCTAGAGGCAGATCATGCGATGCAAATCTCCTGGCTGCGGGAGCACCAAGTAAGCCGGAGCGTCTCTGGATGCATGGTAACCTGGCTGGCTGCCGGCTCTGTCTAGAGCACCGAAGGGAGACAGGACTTTCCCTGGGAGCTACGGGCAAGAAAAGCATATTTTCTGGTGTTCTGGTACTTCATGTGCATAGCTCATTCTATCAAGAGATGTGATATAATCCTTATTTTAGGAAGCAGGCTATCAGATCCGAACAGCGTGGCTTTGCAGAACATCCTTGGCTGCTAGGCACTACCTTGCCTCCAGAGCAGGAAGAGGCTATGTTCTCTTCCCATAAATCTCTCCAACTTTAGTCCTCAACTTCTGATTTCTCAGTATCAAGTTTGGCTGCCTCCTACTTCTAACTTTCTATCCTTAGCACCATTCACAGGCTTTCAGTTATCTCACACTTCTCGCTCTCTAATCTTAGCGCCGCTTCTAACTATAGAGTGGCTTCAAGCTCCAGGGTCTCTCACTTTTGTTGGGGCTCTTTCTGGTACCCAGCCAAGTAGGTGAAAGACTCGAGAAGGGGGAAGGGGAAAGCTAGTATTGCTTTCAGATGTTGCAGGCTGGAGTTAAACCCACCTCGGTAGCCATCATCCTTATTTTGACACTTTTCTGAGCTGGGCCAAGGGGTTTGGTCAGGAGAAGATATCTATTCCTGCCCTGGTGGTACCTCAAAGAGGTGACGTTGTGTCCCTGCTAGCAGTGTTCCCCGTTCTCTGGGAATTTTCCCCAAGCTGTAAAGTTATCATTTTCATAAAGATCCACTTAAGCAATTTTCATCTGTGTTCTGGGTCTGGCTCATCAGAGCCAGCTTGGCTGATTTCATAAGCCACAAGCTGCTTCTCTGTCAAGCATCTTCCTGGTTTGTCTCCATTTGTACCCAAGGGTGTCTGTAGAGGTTGTACCAACTTCCCTGAGTGAAACAGTTCTTCATCAGATGAAGGCTTCGTACGTGGCTTGCTCTTCCACGTGTTTCATGTGCAGACTCAGACTCAGCTTACTGAGCAGAAAAAGAAGGTACGTTGTCTTGATTTTTCCATTTTTCCAATGTCCAGTTTTCCTATCCAAATACTAATAAAAAATGAACCCTTCACCTTAGTTCCTTCTTATTGAGCACAAGCCGAAACCTCAGCTTCATCTTTAAAACACTTCTACTTCAGGATGGGCTGTCAAGGATAAGCCATTACTCAAATTGTATTGCAAATATATATGTCCCGCTGCCTACCTCGTTATATGGGATATGCTGGTATGGGAAGCACAGTCTTGCCTCAAAAGAGAGAAACAAGATTCAAGGTGAGACCTCTTGGTGTGAAGAACTTCAGCTGGAGGAAGCTGAAGGCACAAAAGGGGCAGAAGGATTTCCCTGCTGATATTCCTGTTCTGAAATAGGATAGGAAAGGTGTTGTGTGCTGTCTTTTCCCAAACGAGAAGAGTCAACTGTGATCAAAATAGGTGGGATCAGCCACAGTGACATCTTTCATCTCTGACCTTGAGGCTGTAGAAGTGGGAAGGTCCTAGAGACAACCACTGATGGGTTCAAGTGCAGAACAGCCCCAGGTGACGATGAAACCCAGCCTGGGGTGGTCAGGCAGATTCATGGTGGTGAGGGGTCTGCCTGGTCAAAACAGCTGAGGAAGAGCTCTTGGATGATAGAAAATGCACAACATGGAGTGCTAGTGTCCTGTAAGCATGAGGAATCTGAATTAAGGTTGCTTTACTTCCTAAGGGTTCTGCAAACTCAATGTTGGGCTTTTCTTAGATTATAAAAATATATATGAAGACATACTGTCTGGAGGGAACCTCATTTTTTAATTCTTCAGACTCTCTTGAGCACTTCACAGAAGGAAGTCAAGTAGCTTAGTTTAATGAATAAAATAAAGCAGTTGAGAAATACTGTCTCTCAAATAACCAGAAGGACCTCAAGACATCTTTGAGTCATTAAAAATGCAGTAAACATCTTCCTGGTTTGCTTGTACTTACCTGAATTGTGATCCAAGAGAGGAGATAAATTTGGCATGTCATCGTGAAGAGAAATGTGGATACAGTATGGATAATTCAACTCATTCTATATTTATGGAGATATTGCGTGAGGTGCTCCAAAGCAGTGTAGCGAAGACCTGTCTCTCATAACGTGCCCATAAAAGAAAGAATCACCAGTTCAGGAGTATTTCTTGACACAAAGTATTAATCACAGTTTGAAAAGAATGACGGATATTTGGAGATGAGTGAAATGGGGGTTAAAGTTAAAATCTTTGTACAATCCCTTAGGATCAGATTTATCACAGGTGTCACTGACTATGCGAAAATTAGTTGGTTTAGTGGAAGGAAATCAAGGTTCCCTGTAAAATTAATGGGCAGAGACTGGACTCCTGAGAGGTGATTTGTCCTGACCTGAGACTGCTCCTGAGAAGAGGTGTGCTGAATCCCCCTCTCCTGGAGGCGCTCACCTCTTCCATTCCCAGCAAGAGGAGCTGAGAGAGGCAGCTCCTACCAGGTGCCCAACGCCTGTATGTCGGAAGTTAGGGGCAATGAATCCCATCTGCAGACGGTGAAGTAAGCAGAATACGCCATCAGCTGTAATGAGTGGCAACGAGACTCGTTTTTGACATTACCGAAGGCCAAGTAAAGCTTCCTTTGATTTGGCAGGGCCAGGTTTCCTCTCCTTAGTTCTGTAATACAGTTATTTGCTCCTTTTATAATTTCCACGGGCATATCTCCATGTTCCAATTGCTGAGATGACGTTTGCACCAGCATGATTCATGCTGTCAATTCCTGTCTGGAGTTAGATTCAAGCTCAGTTTATTTTGGGAGCGGTAGATGTGTACCTACCAGGAGTATGGAGAGGCAGGAGAAAACAGTCTTCTGCCAACTGCCAAGACAGTAAAAGTTTGGGTTTCACATCGCTGGAGAGCCAAAGCGGTGGTCAGGCATAAATCAGGCCGACTTCCTGCTCCGCGTTGGATAGCCTGTGTATATATCCATGTGCTCTACATACAGAGGTGGCTGGAGGTTGTAGTATTAACCACATAAATTCTGTTATAGCTCTGCCTTTCCACCCTTAACTGATCCTCGGATTTCCTTGGTGGATAGACATAATTCTCCTCTTGAAAAGGCATATCCCAAATAACCTCAGGGGTGACCGCAGTCTCCAGCTGGAGACTGGTTCCTGTCTGCATGGGACAGATGCTCAGGTACTTGTGGGGGGATGAGGGGGGAAACAACCCTGGGTAGAGAGAAGAAGCAATGGAGGTTGGGCTCCAGCAGGCGTGCTGGAAGAGGCGTTTGGCACAGGGTGGGCTCCAAGGTTGGCATTTGGGTGTCCCTTGTTTTACACTTCTGGAGCAAAAGCTTCTTGAAGGAACAGCATCTTTTTGCAGGTGAAAGGTTGCACAAAGTCTGTTGGGCACTTGAATTCATTCTGGAAAGAGGACCAGAGAAATGAGTTGAGTTTTAAAAATGTTTAATTGGTTTGGGTTTTTTTTGTTTGTTTGTTTGTTTGTTTTTTAATCTGGTTCCATGCATGTCACTAGCAGTTTACTGCAATCAAAACGGATGCAAAACCAACAGAGGGGGCAATAGGGTGTGGGAATACAGAACTGAAAGGCACTAGTTGAATCGGTTACGTCTTCTCTTTCCCCTTTCCTTTTTATCCTTGCCACCCTCCTCATTCTTTATTTTTACATTGCCTTTCAAGAACAGATCTTGTCAAGGCAGGGGTATTCTCATCTCACCTCAAGCATGGAGCTTAAAGAGTGATTAATCACATCCCTTCTTTACTTCTTCGCAGTGCCATTCAAATGTCAACAACCCTCAGGAGGTTCCTTATGGTGCAGGCAAAAAAGTATTATCCTGGTTTTCTAGATAAGGAAACTTAAGACAGTGGTCACCATTTTCCAAATGTACTTATTACATCCACCTCCTGTCACGTAAATCTTTCATTTAAATGCCTAAGGACAGGATGACCCGTTGTGGTGGGAGCTCTCCTGCTGCACAAGGTACTGCTCCCTGCTGAAAATGAGGACAGGAACATTCGGACTATTGCCTAATCGGAGAGGCGGAATGGTCACATTGAGGAGTATACAATAGTGGTTTACGGTCATACTACAAAAAATAAATATGAGTAAACACAATAGATGATTATGAAATGTTTCCTTGTTTGTTTTTCCATTTCAGTATGTGGTGGGAAACTGCTCTTAAAATAACAATACTATTAGTTTTGCTGTACTTACTCAGTAGCAGCTAGACTACATGGCCTGAGAGGAAATGCCTTGTTCAGACTCCTTTTCAATATAGAAGCTAGAAGACTCATGAAAACTACAATCTAGCCTTTTTCTTCAAATAATAAAATATCCTTGTAATATTTGTTAATGTGAAATGTGCAGTTTGATGTTTGATGAAAGAGCTATTGTATGCTTGGGTTTACAGTAAACAGTTAAAGTTCTTAAAGTGGAGTTGAAGCAAGTGGAATATTGGCTTAGATTTGGCAAGAAGAAATATTGTAAATAATTCAAAGAGTGTAATTTGATTCTAGATTTTTCTGGGCTAGGTGGCATATGGTCCTTCTGCTTTTGTTTTATTTAGGTTTGCTGCCTCCGTTACGTAACCGTTCTTTTTAGCCCATAATTAAACTTCAAGGTCAACCAGGAATTAAGCAAAGAGGAAGTTCGTGTAATGGAAACAAGGGAGGCTGGACCGTGCCACCTTACATCACTCCCTTTCTCCTAACTCATCTGCTGATAAGGGAAGGAGAGGGAAGGACGAACCCAAAAAATCTCCCGCAGAGCTGGAAGGCGAGGGCAGCCAGGCATGGCCAGCTGCATGCCGGCTCGGGAGCAGCACCGCTCCTCCGGCACACAGCTGGCCCAGAGAGGTGGCAGGGATGCTGCAGCTGGAGCATGGCCCCCTGGAAGCTGCTGCACCAAACCGATGGCTTACGGAGGGTGTCTTGGCTGATTGCTGACCCTCCCGTACACCCGCTGTCTTGAATAATGTACATCAAGCCTCATGCACATCTGTACGTGTGGCTTGTTTACGCTTTGCCTGGTTCAAAATAGGGTCTGAGCGCTTAAATATTTATTGTTAAAAGAAGCTGTCTCGTTTCCTCTACGGGTTGGGATTTCACCTGCCTGTTGTTGAGTGTGGATAAGTTGCTTGCAGGGGTGGCACGCTCCCAAAACAAAGCTCCAGGGAGAGGACAGATCCAGTGCCCAGGGAAGAGCCATGTCCACCCTGTATCCTGGGCATCAGCCATGTCCCGCGGCTCCTCCTTCCATCTGCCATCCATTTTTCCCTGCAGTGCACTGCAGTCCACCTGTTGAGTAGACTAAATGTTTTAAAACTGGGCTTTTTTGTTGTTTGTGGGTTGTTTTTATCTGTAAATCTGACCTTGCGTGCACCTCACTGATGGTGGATCTGCAGCTTGTCCAAGCACAACTGGAATGGCCATGAGTTGTAGCGGAGAAGTGGGCGCACGGGGCACATGCTCCCAGCACTGCCCTTGCACCTCAAATCTGCTCTTGGAGCTGCATCCTTCACTGGGTGAGGATGGTTGGTCACCCGCGTGTTTTTGCAGTGAATTAGCCCCGTAACATGCGTGGGCTTTGGCTGCGCAGAAACTGTTGCATCGCCTCTCATGGTGCTGCCAAAAACCTGCTTTGCTGTAGAACAGTGTCTATTATTTCGGGAATTCTCTTCATTTAGAGCTCCTCAGGTGAATAGTGCTGCGTAAGTGCTGAGTGTTATTATTTATTAGTCGCGTATATTCTGTAATTACTTTGCAAATGCGATCATTATATTTGAAGTTACGGAGTACTTCAAACATTAATTGCCACATAACTTGCAGATTTCAGTTCTGATACATAAACCTAATCATCAGTCATTAAGTATTAAAGAAGAGAGCACTGGAAATATATTAAATTACTTCAAATCACTGATTAAACCTAATTCTTGGAAATTCCTAAAAGCCTGTTGAGGCATTGAGGTTCACTTCCAAGTGACCATTGGGAATTTAGACCTGAAACACAGCCGAATGCTTTAATTCTCAGGTATATTGCAATTCTGACCACACAAAATGCTCATTTTTGGGGGTCTTTCCCCAACCACACCTAAGTTTTACCTTAGTTTTGTTTGTGGCTGGCTTTATGGCTTTGCTTTCTCCCCAAGCAGCCAACATTTTCATCTTACAACTGTACATAAATCACATTTATCATGACAACAGTGACGGAGAAATGGTAGAAATAACCCAGTAGATCAGGGACAGGTTGCAGGGGACTTAGACCCGAATCTCATGATTTGCAGGCTGGCGCCTTACTGACCTATGCTGCGCTTTCTCCCATGGTATCCGAGTGATTCTTGCGCTAATCTTTGGATGAAGCTGTGGATGCCCCATCCCTGGGAGTGTCCAAGGCCAGGCTGGATGAGGCTGGGAGCACCCTGGGCTATGGAAGGTGTCCCTGCCCGTGCCAGGGGGTGGGACTGGGGGGGCTTTAGGGTCCCTCCAACCCAAACCAGTCTGTGATTCTGTGATAAAGCATGCTGTATTCTATTAGCTGGGAAAACTGAAAAACTTAGTTTCATTGGCAGCAGTGTTTCCTGCACCCCATGCTCCTGATTTCCCACATTCCCTCCCCTGAATGGCAAATCCTTAGCAGTGCAGTCTGTGGAGCAGGGGAGAGGATGTGAAATTTGGGGATGCTGGGCCCGTTCCACGCTAAACCCGGCGTTTCCAGGCTGGCATTCAGCGGTGGCAGCATGCGGCACCAGGGAGGCGTTGGGTTCTGGATGGCTCCCCAGTGTCTGTCATTGTGCTTGACGCTGCGCTCCCTTCCAGAGCGGTGGGCTGGAGTGACAAGACAAAGACACAGGCAGCGTGTGTATTCTCTCTCCTGCCTTTTTCAGACGTGCTAAAAAGTTCTCCCTGACTTTGCCGTGGTCACTGTGACATCTCCTTGGCAAGGACCTGCCTACGCCTGTGCTAAATCCAGTGGCGAGGCTTGTGGTCCCAGCCACGGATGGGAGGAGAAATGAAGAAACTCTGTCCTTTCCCACAGTATTTCAAGGTTAATTAAGAATTAGAAGCTATATTTTAAAGCCAAACAGTTATTTCACAACCCTGTTTAGAAAAATGGCATTTAAAACTGGATTTATTCTATTTCACCACAGGTGAAATAGTTTGAGTTGGGAGCTCAATTTATCAAACTGCCTCAATCAATCTATATCAAATGTTGTAAAAATAAGAGTGTATGTGTGTATATACACCGATTTCAAGGTATTAAGTATGGGTAACTCCTCTTTCCTGATGTCCGGTTGTCCACGGTGCAGGCAGGACCGCAATGCCACTAAGAGGGCCGTTAGCTTGTGTTCTTCTGCCGGAGTGCTGTGATGTGGTATTATGACTTATTTATTTGAACGCCCTAAATTTCTCAGCCCTGTACAGTGTTTGTACACTGAAGGAAAAGATGGTCCCTGGTCCAGAGCTTGTGCTAAGAACACAAAATAATCAGCTGTGACATTCCAAGGAGGACTTTTGTCTGGCATGCAGAAGTTAGGAGCTATACTCTGCGTCTCTTTAATGTTGAAGTAAAAATAAGGCAACAAAATAAAAGGTAGAGAGTTGGTTTATCACGAACACGAGGGACAGATTAGATGCTGGTGTGACGTAGCTCTGTGGGGTGCAAAGGAGCTGATTTACTCCAGCGCAGACTACCCAGGTTGGAGGAGGTGTTCGGTGGTGGTCAGAGCAGAGCACCAGAAATAAAATTCCTTGTGCTTTTTCATTCCCATCCACAGCAGAACTTCTGTGTGGTGTGTGCAACACCATTACCCTACAGCTACCTCACCACAAGCCTCAGTCTCCACTCCTTGAAGTGTGGGGATTATGGCCATTTACACCCACGAAAAGCAAGACCAAACCTGACCTATGCCCATTTTTTCCATATCAGCAAAAGGATAGAATGGAATTTCAATATTATTGCTTAAATCCAACTCTTCGTTCTAGAGTTGGGCATTTGGTTCATCTGCCGCCGCTTGGGATGGCGTGTGACCCCCTGGCACGTCTGCTTTGGGATGTGGCGTAAGAGTTTGCACAGGGGGTTTAAACATAGAAGAGCAACATGATTTGGATATTCATAAATAAATAAAATACGATCTTAAGGCTGAGCTGGAGAAAAGCAGAATTTTTAATTGCTGCAGATTGCAATCTGCTCATTATTTTAACTGTCTAAAAGGCAGGAGTAATCATTCCCAAATTATCTGAGCAAACAGTTAAGGCCCTTGGTTTTTGGTGCTGAAGCTGGCAGCAAAAACCCCTCAGTTTCATTGGGGAAATGATCAGATTTCCATTTATGACTTCCTTTCTCTGACAATCAGTGTTACCAGCTCAGAGAACACAAAGATCCTTGTTGAGGCCTTAACCAACCGAGAAGTGTACTTTAAAAGACTATTTGAAGAAGTTGTGTGTTTAGTGTACATCTTATTTCTTTTTTATTGTTTTGTAGGCTTTTCTAAGGCTTTATGGGAAAAATAAAATTCAGTTGTATTCATTCCTTAGTAACTGGTATTTTGGATTAACCTGACATGTAAAAATCTGTCACAAAAAAAAAAAAAGTGAATTTCAAACATACAGTGAAAAATTATTGTAAAAATACCAAATCAGTCCTGCAATTTATAATTTTATTTAGTTTTGTTTGAGAAGCAACTTTATACTGCATGTATCTTCTCCCAGTAAGATTTTAAGTACTTTTTTCTTTATAATAAGGAATAGTGGCTGTAGATTGTAATATCCTTCAGCAATGTTGTCCCAGAGAGAGCCCGGTGCCCCACTGCGGGCTGTGGC
>NW_010240038.1:4967-5549 GCF_000690775.1 Eurypyga helias | reverse complement strand
CTGGCCCGGTCACCGGCCGTGCCGTGCGAGCCACCTTCGCTGCTGTCTGCGGCTACCGCGGTAGAACCAACTCGGGCAAGTCCTGGGTGAAAAATAAACTGGTATCTTCCTTCTCCCATGCAAACTTCAGGAGAGTTTTCCTTCCAGCCTCTCCATGGCTCTCTCTGATCTATCTCGGCGTTAACTTTTTCGTTCTGCAGACGACACACTGCCACGGAGCAGGTTTCATTGCCAGAGGAAATGCCAGAGAGGGGAGACAAGCTGACACCCACAGGCCACTGCCGAAAGAAATTGGCATCTGGGTCTTGCAGCTGCCAAAGCTTCTCTATGAGTGGCCGCGGAAATCAGCTCCAGTGATGTAGCAAACCGAGGAGGAGGAGGAGGCGAAGGGCATGTGGTGCACAATCAATGCCGCAATCAAAGGGAAGAGCCCGTGCCAGCTGGTTACTACGCTTCCATCCCCATGCCAAACCCACAAAATAATATTTAAAGAAAACACCAACAAAAGGCCGGCAGCTTGCGTGGCCCATCACAGCGAGAGCGAAGGGTGAGGGGTAGGCCATGTGCTGCTGCAACAAGGGG
>NW_010240038.1:0-4818 GCF_000690775.1 Eurypyga helias | reverse complement strand
GCGGAGCCGGGTAATAGCATAAGGCTGGCTATATAGTACAGATGTCAAGAGGCACTGGCTGTTTTTAATGGGCGAGCCAACGCGTAACAAACATTGGAATGTGTCAAAAAAAAATCCCATCAGCCACCATATGAATTGTTTTGCTGTGTTGACTATTCTCTCTCGCTCTTTTCAAAACGTGTTTTTTGATGGGGAAATGCAAAAGTGAAATGGCTGGAAGAAAAAGACGCGTATTGTCTAACATTCATGATGCAAAGAACAGCTACGGACCGTGATGGTCTGCAGTTACCTGCACAGACCCTCACCTTGCCAAACGTTGGTTCTGGCCAACTAATGAAAACTGGTCTGAAAGGACCTGGAGAGGTCATCAAAAACAGCCTCATCCCCAGCACCGCATGGATTCACGTCTAAATTGTCTTGTAAAGTCACGGGGGAGAGTGCAGGTGTTTCACGGGTTGTCAAGAAGACTTCGGGGCACTCGCAACCATTGTACAAATAATAAATAATAACAATTTTGAAGAGGCACGTTCTCAGACGATAGCTTTGGAAGGGCAGTGACAGGACGGTGCAAAGACGCACTCAGGCACTCATCCTGGAACAAAAGCTGTTGATTTGGGGATTTGTTGTGTAATAGGTAACGTTTTGCCGTCAGAACGGCCGTTACATCCGTGCTGGGCTGTGCTGTACAGACATGCAATATAGTTGCTACACGTGTTGGTATTTAATGAAAGATATTTATTAATGATTAAATTGCTTCCTCAACTTTTGATTGTGTTGATGATGTGTTGAAAGCAGTGCCGGTTATGTTTTTACCTATCGAGGAGGTGTTAGTGGTGTATGCTTGGTTTTTGCAGCTACACCCAGTAGACACACGGCGTAGCAGGGGAGCTCTGCTACAAAAGCCGTATTTCCTTCTTTGCTCGCTCCTTGTCTCCGCAGCCTGCTGCAGCCAGCACAGACCTGGGATGCTCCTCCTTTCTCCCTGAGTGACAGCGTTGGCTTGGATAAGTCTCTGAGCTGGTATTCAGGCGGTGGGGTGTTTCGCACTACGTGCACACATGTACGTACCGGCTGGAGTACCAGCCTTGTCACTGTTGGTCTTAGGGAACAGAAATCCCGTCAAAGCCAAGGGAAGAAATGAGCTTTGGTTTTAAGAAAGATTGCAAACAAGCAGTCCAGAATTTAGGTGATGTTGTGCTGCATGTTGATACGCAGCCAGTGATCATACTACGTGAACATATCACATAAAGACAAGATTCTATTAACGTTAGGCAGAAAATCCACGTTTTTTCTAGTGAAGAAAAAGTGCTATTTTTGCAAAGGTACCTTGTTCTCTAATATTACATCTAGAAGTAAAATTAAAAAAGCAAAACTAGCTTGCTTTTCTAAGCTCTAAAAATCTGTCTGTAAGTACATGACAGATACAGCAGATGACAATTTTCTTTTTTAACATTCTTTGAGTATTTCTAATATTTATTTAGAAGGAACTCCAGGAGTCAACCTGATTTTCTGATTTTGCACTCTTGAGTCGTTTTTCGTCTTTCTTCTGCTGCTGCTTCTTCTGCTTCTTCTTCTTCTTCCTCTTCTTCTTCCTCCTCTTCTTCTTCCTCCTTGTCTTCCTCCTCTTCTCCTTTTTTTTTAAATAGGAAGACTTTTTAGATTGCAAGCAGTTATTTCAGTGCAGTGCTCCTGCAATTACACATATTACTGTTCTTTATTAATAAATTTCTGCATCACACTCTCTTCCCTTGCCTCCTCTTTCCAAACACGTACCCGAGATGATAGAGATATTCTCAAGAGCCCATGTCTCAGCTGCACAGAACTCGTGTGCCTTGACCAGCCCAGTTTTTGTGTCTAAGTCTCTTGTCTTTGCAGGTGGCCTACACACCACTTGTACTGCGTACAACAGCAGAATCTGTATGCATCTGAGAGCAAATACGGAACATGCAGCCTTCCTTGTTCCTGATGAAGTCTGATCCAGCTCGAGCTCTCCTGGGCACTTTAGCTCCTTGAAACAAGGGTTGTTCTTGCCTATTCTGGAGTTCTTTC
This sequence comes from Eurypyga helias, assembly GCF_000690775.1. Classification (NCBI taxonomy): domain Eukaryota; kingdom Metazoa; phylum Chordata; class Aves; order Eurypygiformes; family Eurypygidae; genus Eurypyga; species Eurypyga helias. The sequence goes on along the minus strand of NW_010240038.1, from coordinate 2,769 downwards.
TATGTCCAGACATGATTACCTCTCCTTGCCTTTTGCTTTGTGCTTCCCACGGTCTATTTGCTCCTATCCAGGATTCTTACATCTCTTCTTTTTTCATAGAATTACCGAATGGTTTGGGTGGGAAAGGACCTTAAATTATCCCGTCCTCCCCCCTGCCATGGGCAGGGACAACTTCCACTAGACCAGGTTGCTCCAAGCCTCATCCAGCCTGGCCTTGGACACTCCCAGGGATGGGGCATCCACAGCTTCTCTGGGCAACCCGTCCCAGTGCTCCCACCCTCTGCAGGAAGGTCTATGGATCTTGATTAACTCACCTCAAACCTCAGTTGTCTTTGGCCAGTCTCTCGCAGCACCCTACACACCCTTGTGCTGCACTCCTGTCGTGACATTTACCTCCCGCTTGTCTACAGCCTTGTTGCTGTATTGGACCAGATTTCACAGCTAATTCTTCTCCCAGAGTTGTTTGACAATGAAGGTGCAAGATTGTGGAACTAAAAATATTTTCTTAGGGGAAACTCTTTCAGAGAGATGTTGCACATAACCATAATTCATTTTTCAGTACTGGATCTATCACATTTTCCCCAGTGCTCTTGCATTTTCTTGGACTTGGTTTGCTCCTGAATCTGCCATATTGAAATTACTACTCCAGGCTCTGAATTCACCCGTGGCACTTCGCAGTACAATTTCGGTCATTTCGTTACTTGGACTTCTCCAAAAGGTACTGTTGGGAATGTCTTCACTGACACGGGCTTTGAAGATCTTTGCATGATAACAAATTCCATCGTCACTAGACTCTGACAGTTTTCTACTGGTAGATGATAGGTAAAAATTTCCATAGTCATCGTTACCAGAAAGAATTACACAAATAATAAATCAGAAAACTCCCTGAAAGCCCTTTAATTCTGAATAACCATCAATACCACATTATTAACTCGCTACATCTCCTTTTTGATATTTTCTGGGTGCTTCTTGCCTATATTTCAGTACTGCATGAGTCTAATTTTGGCTGATTTTAGCCCTTAGCTGTCTACCTCTATCAATGGTTATGGTGCTTCAGGAGGAAATGTAGACTAGCAGGGTTACTACGAAAAATGAGTGGAAAAATAAAGCCACTGTCCAAAATCTTAAGAACTGATAAGTTCCATTTGATGAACAAGCAAAAAAATTATCCTTATGACAATAAAGTGGAAAAAATAACTCCTCTAAGAAAATTATTTTTAGCAATGCTTCGGGAGCAAAACTGGTCTGTGGCTTGTACTTACCTCATCGGTACATCACTAACCCCATCCTCGATCTTATTTATAAGATAACAGAGCTGCATATTTTGTGTACACATTTTGGGTTTGACTTCGAGTTTTCATTTGATACTTAACCACTTCTGCATCACCAAATGTTAATATCTATCCTGTTATCAGATGTTTTCCTCTGAATAAGCAACTCCAGCTGCTCCAGCTGATGATTTGGAAGTTGTTGCCTCATTGCTGCTCCGTTAAGATGTTTCCAGATTTGACAAACTGCCCAAACTAGCTGTGGATTTTATGTGCAACCCCTGTTGTATTTCCAATGTCACTTTTAACATGCAAGCGGCCCGTGACAAACAACGGCGAGCGGTGTGCCAGCCGGAATGCAGATACTCTATATGCATATGACCCTTATCTTTTATAGCATAAACTAGATTTGCACTATTGCCTGAGATGGGAGCACAAAGCTGGAGCTAAAAGAGAACTAACCCACCTGTCAAAGTGTTTCTGTCACTCTTCCAGGGAGTTTACGGCATTTTCGGAGCCGTGGTGCAGACGGCTGTACTCCCCGCAAATGCCTGTTTCGGCGGGGTAGGAGCAGCATCTATCTTCACAATCACCCGCTCTTATGTCACATAAAGTCCCTGATGCAGCGGCAGAACTGTCTGGAAGAAAATAGCATCAAAAGTAACTGATAGGATTCTTCCTGGAGCCACTTCTTCCCTGTCCTACATGCCACGGACGAAGCGCCGTGAATTTCCCCATTCTCAGAATGATATATTGTAGGTGAGAAACCATCACCTTCTTGCCCCCAGGAAACTAATTTTGAGCAAATAGTTTGCTATTAATTTAATTTTTGCAGACTAGTGAACTGGGTAGAGTCCTCAGCGCAGAGCAATGTATTAATCTAACTGTGTCCCTACAAGTCATCCCGCCATGCTGGGACTTCTTATCCTTCTTGACACAGGATTCTGGAGCTGGGAAACACATCCTGCGACTTGTACCTCTACATGTTTTGTTGGGAGAAGTCTAGTGAACCTTGTGGAAGGAAGGAAGGAAGCTCTGGCTGAAGAAAGACCTATAGATTTTTTTTTTTTAATTAGGAAAATTAGCTAATTATTCATGCCAAGTCATTGGTCCAATCCTATTTATTTTTAATTAAGGGTAAGTTCTGTTTCTTTGAATACAGGGGAGGGGTGTTCCCCATCTCATCTGCATTTAGACATGTATTTTGCAGCCTGGGGTGGGGACGGAATCTCTGGGGCAAGCATTGCTTTGGGCAGTGGAGGCAGGTTAATGGAGACAAACCACGGCTGCTCCTGCGTTTTGGCTGTACATTAGGCATCTTGTCAGTGCTGAAACTCCAATATAATGAGAAAATGCCTATTTTTTCACCAAAGACATGCACCCATGAGACAAGCAGGGAGAGATAGCCAAGAGGATCTCACACAGGGTCATCCTCCCTCTGTGTGTGCCTTGCTGCAGCCCCAGGGACCTGGACGTGTTCAGAGGGACCTGGACAGGCTGG
>NW_010240037.1:1127-11804 GCF_000690775.1 Eurypyga helias | reverse complement strand
TATGGTTGGCTTTCTGGGCTGCCATATGGACTGACACCGGCAGTCTTTTATGTCTGAGGGTCCTGTGTTACTTACGGTAGGTGAGGTGTCCTGGGGGAAGCATGGGGCCTGGAGAGGATGACAGTGGCACATACTGCAGTTTGCCTCTGACTGGTTAGGTGTCTTTGTGGGTTAAATTACTTAGATTTCATAAACTAACCCTCACAAAATGGAGAAGTGGTTTAAAAAGATCCCTGCAAAGAAATTATGGACTGAAGATAACACTAAGACCTTGAGTGCAAGCAAACAAGAACATGGCAGAGCTGACATCTCCTACTCTTGTAGAGGCACTTCATCAGCCGCACTGCAAGGTAAAAAGCAATGGCAATCTAGTGGAACCAAAAAAATCATAATTATCTAGACTATTCAAAATATGTTTTTACATCCACTGTTGTTAACAATTAACCAGACCCCATGTGTGTTCCCAGACATCTGTGACCCCAGATGTCAGCTCTGCCATGTTCTTGTTTGCTTGCAATCAAAGTCTGTGTTATCTTCAGTCCATGATTTCTTTGCAGGGATCTTTTTAAATCACTTCTCCTTTTCGTGAGGGTTAGTTTATTAACTCTAAGTAGTATTGTGCCTTGAGATATTATTTCTATGAAGCCACCAGAGTCAGTGAGACATTTAAAAGTTAGCCATCCAGAACAAAAAGAGAAACCTCTGTTTCTTCCAGCAGTGTCTCAAGTCATGCAATACTCAATCCTCTACTTTACAAAATTTCACTGAATTTGGTGATAAATGTTAAGAAGCCTCTTTTGAGATTCTTTTACGTAAGTGCAAGGGACAACAATGCTACTTGCCATTGGAGAATCTACTTCTTGCTGCTGTAAAAAATGGCTAGAAGAATGAGTGGAAAACAACAGTGATAACTGAAGTGCATTTCTTTGTCAGCAAACACTGCTGAAATCTTCAAAGGTGAATATTTAAAGAAAACTGGTATCGGAACAAATCATGCACTGTAGGAAGTTCGCTCTGTGGCTGGATCCAAGTACAGATGCTTCTGACGTGTCCCAGTTTACACTATTTGCTAGATTCTGTTTCAATGATGAAACAGACAAAGAATTACTTTTTTGTGAGCCACTGCAGGTAAGATATACCAGAGAAGATATGTTCTCAACAGTAAATTACTTCAATTAAAAAAAAAAAAACTAACAAACAACCAAACAAAATAAACCCCTGCAAGTATAGCCACTGATGGAGTGGCTGCTTTGACTGGACAAAACCACAGGTCCTAGTAAGGGTGACAGAGCTAGCACCACAGATGAAATTCAACCACTGCATCAATCATAAGTAAGCTTTTGCAGCAAAGAATCTAGAGACGGAAGTGTACAAAGTGTGAAATGATGTCATCAATGTGGTTAATTTTACGAAGACAAGACTGTTACATAGTGAAATTTTTGCAATACCTTGTAGTGGGGTGTGTGTGTGTGTGACCATAAAAATCTTTTGTACCAAGAGAAGTTCACAGCTTAAAAGCATTGTTGAACTTGAAAATGAATTTTGGTGGGGTCTGGGGGTTTTGTTTTTTGGGGGGGGGGGGGGAAGGCAAGTGTTCCAAATCTGCTGACTTTTTCTGTGAAAACAAGTGGTCACCAGCAGCATGCTATCTGGCAGATATTTTCAAACATATAAACAAACTTTGTGTACCTCTTCCAGGTGAAGTGAGGTTCTAACAATGAGAAAGCAACTGCTTCTCAGAAGGAACTCAAGTTACGGAGACAGCATTTTGAAAACAGGTGTTTGGAAAGGTTTCCATTATTATGTGGTTTTGCCGCCAAAACCAATGCGTGTCACCTATAAAAGCTATCATGCCTGCACACTTAAAAAGTTGGAGACAGAAATTTCTAACCTGTTTAAAAATCTTCCAGAAAGTTCCAGTGGGGTTTGAACCATTTGTTAGAAATATAAAATTGCAAACGCCCCTGATTAATTTGCAAGAACTGATCGATACTAGGGCATCTCCTTTCCCATGCAGTATGGAATGACTGATGTGACTAAGAAAAAGGGCAAGAGCAATCAGCACTTGTACCACACTGCAGTGTCTACCAGCATCACTGGAAATGTCAGCTTGTTTTCCAGAGTTTTTAAAATGCAATTGTGCCAGTTTTTGAAGTTTATAGGAAAAGACACACAGGAAGAGAGATTTCTATCAGCTTTGATGACATTTTCTTGATTTGCTGAAAGGATACTGTAACAGCCAGTTATAATAAGGCAAAACCAATAATAACCAGCTTAAGAACGCACTTTTCAGAGCTTAAAGACAAGTAATCGTTTATTTTAACAACTTGTATCAGCAGAATTCCAGAAATTGTTTAATATTCCTTCAAGTTGATACAATCTAACACGCAAAACGTGTATTTTCTATAAATAATCAATGGGAGCTACCACTGAAAACCAAGTGATGAGAGCAGTTCATACTGTATTAAAATAGCTGCTGCATTAGACAAAAAAAAAAATGTCAGATAGCATGAGAGTTTACTTGCATTAAGAAACAGAACCTAAGTTCTGTATTAAAGATGTTAAAACATCAATTCAGAGAGATAATAGCTGTGAGGTAGTCGTAACACCCTTGGTCACTTCTTTTCCATGTCTGCCTATGGAGTTCTGTAATTTTCCCTGCATTTTTGAGGCACGGTCTAGAAGCAATTCCTTCTCTAGCTAAAGAGCTTTAAGTATTATCTGATGTAGCATAGCTAGGGTCCATAATTTTACTAACTTTCCTTGCAGTGAGTAATACCCATTAGGGCAAAGCAGGGCCACTGACTTCTGCAAAATTTATCCCCTGAACTTACTCAGATTCTGGTATATTTTCTCAACCAAGGATTGGAATACTGTCGCAGTTACTTGTCCCCTGCTGTCTAACGCTGTGACACAAATACAACCTCAGGAACAGCAGTTCTCATACCCAGCTCTTTAAGAGTTCTCCTTACAGAAAAGGAGAGGCGAAGTGCATTATTTCTTGCCACTTTCTCATCTTGTACAGGCCAGAGTCATTGCCTTCACTTAAGATGCTTTTACTGGAAATAGTTCAGCAAAAGGCAAAAGCGGACACCATACACACCATGCTGTGGACACTTGAGGCAGAGTAAGACAGATGGTTTGGGTCCAACTTAACCAACCTTTTGCCTGTATATCTGTACCCTGTTTTCTCCTTAGTGGAAAATAGGAAAATATCTCCACTATTTTCAGACAGCTAGCATAAATTAGGACCTTCCTGCCTTTCCCTCACCCGTTCCAAACATAGTCAAGATAGCCTCTCTGCAGGACAATCCACAGCTGGAGCCTACCTTCTCAGTTCAGCTCTTTTAGTAGGAAAGTCATGCATACCTTAAACATAATCAGAGAAACTCAGCATACAAGACTTCATTCCCAGTTAATTATTCACCTGTTTGTCAAATTTACCCTCTTCCACCATGTCACGTTATGCTTCCATTTGCTCCAGTCTTGCACCGCTGACTTTTCTAACCAACTCTATTTTGTGGTCTAACTTTTTTTCCTACTTTCTTCACTGATTAACAGACTTCAAAGAAACCAAATACTACCCTAAATTATAAACACTATCACGACCAGAATAGGAAGTGTAGGTGGAAACAACAGGTCAAAGCAAGTTAAGCTACAGAACAGGGATCGTGTTAATATAATGTAACCAAATACTGTATTTCTGTATACATTAACTGTTGAAGCCCATCTGTGCTCTTTTAGATACTGAACTCCTTAATCAAAATGGAATTCCTGCTTTTCTAAGTCCCTCTTCTAAGAATACGTCATACAAGTTGTCTTGCTTCCTTTGGCTCCAAGCAAATTATCTTATTTAAAAAAAAAAGGTAACAAAAATCAGTAAAATTAAAACATGATGTGTTTAGAGATATTCCTGAATACAAAACCTTACATTACCTACACTGTACTTTGTTCAACTGAAAACATAAAACCAAACCCTAACCAAAGACAGCAATACACAAGAATATACAGAACAGTGGAGCATCATATGGATTCGGAAATAAAAACAAACGTGATGGTTAAAGCAATGATGACGACCTCTTCCATACTGCTGGAGTGAGACCATTTCCCTACCACGCAAACAAACCACTGTGATGATGACAAGGTTAGCTGTCACTAGTTGCTACCTGCAGTAACAGGCATGCAACAGTATATACTAAAAATAAGTGGTATGTTCTCAGAAGGGGATTTCTACATGAAAAAGTATGGTTTCATGCATGCTGACAAACTGAGGTGTGAAGTCTATAAAGAGCACGCTTAAAGATATGTAATGAAGAAACCCTTCACCCCTTACTCTGGAGTCAAGTAGCTACATTTGTACAGCAGCCTATGTCAGACCTGATTTGGTATGGAAGTTTGACACAATGAAGGAATCTGTCTGCTCTTTTTTATAAACACTGTCTCTAGAAAATGCGTACATATTCCATACAAATTTGTGCCTGAATGCAGTACTTATTTAAAAACTTTGGGGAAAAAAGCAACATAGCTTAATGAAAGTGCTAAATGAGAAAACTTTTCACATCTGTTTTTACCTGGGTTTTGGGTTGTTTTGGTTTTTTGTTTGGTTGGTTGGTTTGTTTTGGAGTTTTTGTGTGTGTAGTTTTTTGGTTGGTTGGTGCGGTTTTTTTGTGGGGGTTTTTTTTGTTTGTTTGGGTTTTTTTCCCCAAACACTTCCCTCCTCCCCAGTAAACAACTATGCAATGAAACAAGAATGCTTTGGGGAGATGAGAGGCTTAAAGAGATAGATCACAAATAGATCCTGTCACAGAGGCATTAGTTCCTTTCAATAGTCTCAAGTTCAGCTTCACTAGCTTACCTCTTAAAACAAGGTGCCCTGAGAGGATCACACAGTGAGGAAGAAAGTCTGCTAATTTAGAGAAGGCATTAGGAAGAGAAATCCTAAAATGGAAACCTAGACAAGTCACACTGTAAGAGAACTGACGAAGCATTTAGACACTTGTGTAAGGTCTAGGTTAATAAGGGATCCAAGAGCGGGTAATTTATCACCACTGATTTCAAGTGCATTTATTAGGTTAAGCTACTTTAAGAATTTTGTATTTTAAGAACAGCAGGAAAGAGAGTACCAATTTGAGCAAAATAAAGTTCAACACAGCAATAAAAAAAGAAAAACACCCACATTTACATTACTTTCTGCATGATCTTTGAAAAGCATGAGATGACAGTGGACTGTTTGGGTTTTTGGGGTTTTGATTATTTTTAAAAGAAACCAGAATTTGAAGGAAGGCAAGTACTGGAAGACCAACAACCCATTCAAAATGTGCAGAAGTAAGAGACACTAATGCCAAACTCTTAAAATAGCAATTTTGCAAGTTAAGTTTTTTTAGGCAAATGCTGTCTAAGTGTTTTTAGCTTTATTTTTAAAGAAAATCAGCTACTTAATTTGATTTAGATGCATAAGGAAGATTTATCTTACCACTGCCTGGAAGCTGAGGGAAAAAAGCATACGTTTCAGGTTACAAGCGTTATTTCCTGACCTCAGCTATTACAAAGTATGAACTCAAATTAATTTTCCTGATATGGGCTAACAACTCAAAGAGATGCATTTTATTTCGAGTCTTGCAGAACGTTCTCTGCTGTCACTACCATAAACTTCTCCCTAAGCAAAGATAGCAAAACTATACTGATCATCTACCAACTTTCATGACCTTATGAACCACACTGAAAGTCTTCATTTCAAAGCCACAAGTCACACATAAGAGCATAATGAAGTTCCAGGAATCCTTCACAGTCAGGAGGTATTGGTGGTTCCACATGGGTCTACTCCTCAGTTGTGCAATATGACCATACTCTGACATGGCCTCACATGCACTTCAGGGGCCACCTCTGCATAGGTCTGGTATACACACTACCTGTATCACTAAACTCCACTCTGTCTTCAGGGATGTAAAAAGCGTGAATCACCTAAACCTTTGAAACTCTCAGAATGGTGGAATTGAACCTAAAATATGTGGGACGGGTGTTTGCCAGCCAGTTAGTGGGACCTGGATGAACTCAGCAGGAGTCCCAAAGCCAAACTAGAGACCACATGCACAATGAAAGCTGTTGTCATGCATTTACACTCTCTTCTTTTAGTTGGAAAGGTTTCTAGACAAAAAACACTTAGGTTTTGACACCTATTCTATCTGAACTCTTCCAAAAAAGAAGCAAAAAGATACTTTAACCTTGAGACACCTTATCATGTTTTAGTATGCTTACTTCTGTAAGAGAACATTACTGATAAAATAGCAACTTACTAACCGAGGAGATTAGCGCTAACGGAAGTGAAGAGCTTGCTTTATCCACTACCCCCTTCACAGTAAGTTCTAACAAGTTTCCTTTACTGTTCAAGTATTTTTGTTGATCCACGAATTCCTGCACACTATCATGTAAGTATATATCTACACAGGTATAGGTTTAGGTATATGCTCTCTCTTGCTACATACACATATTTTTATTAATATTATCTGTCAAACTTATGCCAAAAAGCCAGCACATGGGATTAATTCTGAAAATATGCTTGGGGAATCTCTACTTTAATTCCCACTTAAAATTCCTTGAAAGCAAGAACCTAAAGGTGTGGCTTTCATTTAATCTTTTTTACCTCCTATGGAAAGTATGAATTTATATAGTAAATTGAAACCTGCTGACAAAGCCTTTAGCCTTTACTTAACTACCTTTGTGTGGTCCACAGACTATTCAATTCACAAAGCAAATTAAACCCACCAAAATGACTATCTTCTATTAACATCGACTTTCAAGTGTGCAGAAAATGGTAAAAGTCTTTGGTACAAGCAGCTGTTTTCTGCTTCCTGCAAAAATGGGAGTACAATACATTCCAGCCAAGCTGCGCTGAGCACATCCTTTTTTACCTACAGAGAAGGAAAGTTTGTTAAAGTCCTCTACACCTTGTTCTGCAGGAAACATATGAAGAGCAAAGAGACGGTAAGTCAGATTGTAATTCAATTACCATCAGTGCTTCCCCTCTGCAGTCCCTGTTCTACCTGGAGCTTGTCTTGCAGTTCAGGTATAACTGCCCTACCTCGCTGATTAAGCTTTCTTATTACTATCTAACTACAGTGTAATCATACCCAGGTTTGCAACAGAATGCTTTCAAGAACACTACACAAACAGGATTTGCTTGACCTAAAAGTCAGCTTCTCGGAGTATTGCTACAATTTTTGTGTGTCTACATTCACTTTCTGTCCAAGTGAACAGTATCTGTGGTACTTTACCTTGAGCTACTAAAAATATTCAAGAGTAGTGATTTCAAGTAAACAAGATGTTGGTGAGTAGACTCCACTATAATTATTACACAGAAATCAGAACATCAAACAACAAGATTAGGCAACAGTGTTTACTCCAGTCTACAATTTCCATCATGCTCAGTTCTAGTACTGATTTATAGCTTCAGAGGTTACTGAAAAAGGCAAGGAAATTCCAAACAGTGTGGCCAGTTATTCAACTGTGAAAATACAAGAGATGCACTTTTCCATCTGCAGCAAAACAGAACTTCAGGCTCAACACCTGCAGCAAGGGAAGTTTTCTGCTCATCTACCAGACAGATGAATAGCTGCAACACTGGTTTTTTTTTAGGAGCATGGCAAATTTGCCATTCCTTTCACACGCTTTGGAAATAATTCACCTCCACAGCCAATCCCAGGGAGCAAAGGACAGCTACAGACAGTGGTAATTCTTTACCACTTTGCTGACCAGTGCATAAAATTGAAGGTTTATGATCAGTCCCTTCTCCATCCCTCCTACTGCTGAGTATACTGCAGCTTACCACAACTTCTGCAAGTCACGTTGTTTGGATAAAACAATACAATGCAGTATCCACGAGACTAGTTTATTTTTATAAGTCCAGCCCTGATCCACTGCTTCTCCTAACTTTCTAATGTCAGTGGCTCCCCTACCTCAGGCAACATTTAATTGTTATCAAGACTGACACTCCGGATGTTTACACCAGACATCAGTGGGAAGCAAATGGCTTTACTGCACTTGTAAAATATCAATTTTGTAAAGTAACACAAATCTTCCAATATTTCTTGTTGTTATCACCAAGGGAACTATCACGATTGTTTAGATTGTCACTGTATTCACCTTCAACTCCTTTTTTCTAACAATTGAGTTTGATCTTTTTTGCAATTTATTCCCGGCAGCAGTTCTCAATTGCTTTCTTCACTTGTTCCACCTCCCGCCCTAGCATTCTGCATGGAACAGGACCACCAGAAGCTTAGTAAACATATTTTGTTACTGAAACTCTGTTTCCATTTGGTAGAATTCACATTTCCAGATTTGAAGACTACACACAGCAACACGTGCCAAGCAGCAGTTAGCTATCTGTCCGCAGCTGCAGCTTGCTAAGGCAACTCCCCTTTGAGTTCTGCAAACTTAACACGAAAAAAAACCCAAGACTAAACAACAGAGGCAAGTCATAGAGATATTCAGTGCCACACTCCTCTTGCGGTAATTATTTTAATACTGGAATTAGACTAGACAGAAGAAGGTCCCATCATTTAAAATTGAAAGCTTTAACCTTTCATTTACAAAAGGTTTCCTGATGATACTTGCAAACATGAACACAAGGTTTCCAAGACCCGCCTGTGAATTCAGCTATGGGGTTAATAACTGATACAAGCCTAGGACAAGCATTTTAAGCATTTTAAAACTCCTTAAAGTTTTAAGATGTGCTCACCAGGACATTTAAAATGGAGAACTAAGTCTTGCTTCACAGGCAAATATCAAGTTTTTAGTACTATGCATCCTCCTGATATTTACTTTTAATGAAGTTGTGGGCAACTTCATGATGGATTAGCTGGTTTAGTATTATGAATTGCTACAGCTTTTAAATAACTTTGATATACTGGTATTTATGGACAGTCACACTTCGATACAAAGTAGTTTTCCCACTTATCTTTAGCAAGGTGGCTTGTTTCAAGCAGTAAGAAAATTCACACAGAAAACCATCATACTTGTCCCTGGTAAACTCATGTTTGTTAGCAGTCTTACCGCTCTGACTAGCCTCACTCACACCATTTTATTTGTTCATGTTTCTCTTCTCACCTGACAAGGATTTTTTTTCCTTATGTAACCAGGAATATTTTGCCACTTTCTAGAAGAAACTCTGTCTTTGTTTGCTAACTAGAACAGTATCAACTTCATTGGAAGCAGAAATCTTCAAAAATTATTATGTATTAGAGCTTGCAAATTATTCACAAGATGAAACTTTACTGCTTTCTAGAACATTCCTTTGTGTAACAGGAAGCTTGACATAAAAACAGACAAAAGTTATTAAGCTTCCTTAGTTTTACTGTTCATAGATTTCCTTGTGATTTGCATCTACAGCTGCCTGAAGACTTCTCTCTTTCTCCTCTTCCCACCCCATCATACACTAGTGTGCTACATGCAGCCTCAATGGCCAGCTCATGCTAACCGACTTCTTAAACCTTCAGCCTTCATCCTATTTCCAGTTTTAGAAATCTTAATTTTCTAACACAGGAGGGACTTTTTTTGAACGTATTACTGTTCTAGAAAGAGAACTTAATTCAACCTTTACATATTGGCTGTCATCCTGCATGAATGCAGGGAAGCTCTGGCCAGGCTCTTCCAAACATGCGAACACTCTGCACATGCTAGAAGACTAGCATTCAGCATGAGAGGACTGATGCTGGGGAGGGGGAGGAGGTTTAATTAAAAAAAAAAAAAAAAAAAATCAACACCACAGCTGGAAAACTGTACTTTAACTTCAGAAAACAAATACAAAATTAAGACTCTCAGTGATACTGCTCTGACAGCCCACAGCTCCAACTTCAGAGACAGCCTAGTTCAAGTTTTATACAACACATTATGCGTAAGTGCCTTCCACTTTATACACAGTAGCTTTATTTCAACATTTTAATCCAATGTTTCAGCTTTTGATACTTCAGACTTCTTTTGCCTCTGAAAAGAGTAATACTACTCCATTAGATGATGACGTGGTTTTAATACTATTTAAGCTTTATTATGTAAGGCATATACAAGATCATCACAATTCTTAGCTGAAGTGATCTGAAGGTAACAAGCAGATTAAGCACCTGTAAGAAAGCACGCCCAGTCCAGGATCCTAACTATGGTCTGCTTGGTAACCAGGAAGCTCTGGCACCAAGTTCAAATATAAACCAGTTTTACTAAAACAAAATACAGGAGAATACATAGCCCGGAATAACTGAAACAAGCAAGTGCTTACCTTGACTCTCCACTACTGTTTCTTAGGCTTTCTTCATCACTGTGCCCATTCATTGTAAATATTAATAAGTTTAAAAGATAAATAAAAGTCCACTCAGGTTACAAGATGGGTATCAAGAATCCACTTCTTGGTAGTCTGTATGTTTTCCAAGTGATGTGTTTGCTCTAGTATTCCCTGCAGGTATTCAAGATTTCTCCCAAAATACCTAAAACAGTAAAAGAAAATATTGACACGATTTAAAAGTATGTTTGCAACTAAAAAGATACCAAAAATAACTTTATCTGTCACTAACACTGAATGGGGCAATCATGTTAGACATCATGTTTTTAACTGAAACATAGCTGTCAGTGTTATCTGTTCATAGTTGATCATTTTATAACCATTTTTCACCATTTTCTTGTCGGGGGGGGGGG
>NW_010240037.1:0-1110 GCF_000690775.1 Eurypyga helias | reverse complement strand
GGGGAATCTTCCCTGATGTCTGTGAAAACTGACAAAAAAACCCAAAATCACCTACCAAAAAAAATTTTTCTCAAGAGAACGGGTCTTTTTGTTAGTTATACTTTAAAAAAATGGAAGGAGCTAAATACAGTAGACAAAATGCATGAAAGGAAAAACCTGTCTAGCTTTTTGTTCGACTGCAATTGGGTCCCAGCATACAGGCCATTTTGCTTCTTTATGCAACTTTTCACTGATGGTGCCATAAAGATGGCAATTTCTGCTGAACTGCTACCTGCAACTAGGAAATGTTACGTGAAATTACATTCTCCTTAGTACTGCAGGGTGAGAAGAAAAGCTCTACTATATGTGTGCACTATACCTCATGGCTTAACTTTTGCCACAGTACTCACTTCAGGACAAAGTAGATCTAAATTGTAGATAGAAAACGCCTACTTGTACACATAGGTAAAAACCATAGATAGTGATGTTCTGCTAAGATCTGCTTAGTAACAAACCACACTAACGCACAATTTGTGCATTGTCCACTATGGACAAAACAGAGTGGAAGCATTACCAGATACACACGTAATGCTTACATCCAGCTGTGGGCAGAGGCAGGAAGATAAAAGACTGCTGCGTTTAAAACAACTGTCTCCACTAAAGCAAAGCAGCAAGATCCCACAGGTGGAATGATTATTTCACATACAAGAGCACCCTAAACCAGATCACTACACTATCCGATGCAGCCAGAGAAAGTTCAGGCTCACGGTAAATGGACTGCAAGCATAAACTCACTGATAATCAGATAAAGAGGAGCGCCTCTCTCAGACTGGGAGGTGTGAAAGCGATTAGGGGCTCGGCTGCTGGCTGCCTGCCCCGCGGTGCTCTCCTCTCATGTGCAAGAGCCCAGCCCCGGGGCTCATGGGGCGGGAAGCCTCCCTCCGGGGAGCGAAATGCCCTGCGCTCAGACACCATCTTAAGACACCCGGCCTGCAAACAAAGGTGATGAAGAGGGCGAAAGCGATCGGGAGACGCTCTGCGACTCCGGAGGGGCCGCCAGGCCAGGTCGGGGACTCCACGGGGGCGAACCGGGCGGCTTCCCGTGGCCCAGCAGCGAGGCCGTTCCCCGCG
>NW_010240036.1:217-2029 GCF_000690775.1 Eurypyga helias | reverse complement strand
CCATTCTGTGATTCTATGATACCATAGCTGTCTGAGCTGAATGAGGCTCACATGCACATTTGACATTTTGGCTGCCTAAATTTCTGTTCAGATGCACTGGTATATCTGACACTGCTACATTAATGAGGACCAGAGAGTAAGCTGAGCAGTCTCAACTCCCCCACCATTCACGCTGCTTGCCAATTAGCTCACTCCCTGGCTTTGTTTTGGGGACTGCTCTCAATAACTCTCTCCAAGGCACCTGGATATTACAAGGCAAGTCCTGAACAGTGTGTGCCACCTCACCTGGCCTCATGCCACAGGATTCATCACTGCCACTTGTTAAAGAACCATTACAGAGACAGCCTGTTATTCCCACTATACAGCCTTGTTCACGTGACAAGGAGAGCTCCCAAAAAACCCAGCTACTTATGGGGGCAAAAGTAAAGGTCCTGAATTCATGTGACTCTTTCCTTTTCCAGGACTATTTTGTCCCATTTCCAATCAAGAGTAAGTTTCTCGCAGGACGGAGCAGCCTGGGCTGGCATCCAATGCCAACTGGGCTATCAGCAATGTTCGAATGCTGCTTTTACCCTTAGGGCTTCTTCCCAGAATAGAATATTGCAACCCCATGGAAAAGGGCCTGGAACTAGGTCAGGGCTGTGCTGCCTTCTTTATTAGTGCATCATCAGAGTCTTCCTCAGCTGGCCCAACAGGAGAGATCCAAAAGCCTCCAGTTCCCACCCACAGTCATGCCAGGTCTGCTGCAGAAGTTAACAAGGCATGTGGATGCTCTATCCCTGGAAGTGTTCAAGGCCAGGCTGGATGAGGCTTGGAGCAACCTGGTCTAGTGGAAGGTGTCCCTGCCCATGGCAGGGGGGTTGGAACTTTAAGGTCTTCAAGGTCTCTTCCAACACAAACCATTCTGTGATTCTATGATTCTGTGATCTCGTTGGGTCCTTCTTTACCAGTTTTCCTTAACTTGAGCAGGCCAAGTCCTGTAAAATTTGGACTGTTTGCAAAAGTGTGTCTCAGGAGAGAAATTATTAGCTTGTGCAATTATTAGTATTGTACGTGCCATAGTTCCCTGCCCAGAAACACAAGCCAGCAAGCAAGCCTTAAGCCCAGAGCAGCAGCAAAGCCAAAACATGCATGCAAGAGCCAGAATCCCTATCTTAGGCAGGAATTGCCTAAAGAAAAGCAGTTCTTTAACAGAGTAATACAAAACCAGCAAGCAAGGCACTGGGTCCAAGCCGAAGTCCAGACAATGTTGTTGCAGCAGGTTATCTTGCCAAAGCTGCTTCCCTACAAGGGTCAGCCCACAGCAGCATTTGCTCCCTCAATCAGCCACGAGGGAGCTGTACCTTGGCCTTAAAGCTGGATTTAAAGTTATCTCTAGGGTTTTCTAGTACATTTTAAATACTGACGGTCATAGACAGAGTCCTACCTAGCACAGAGTTGGTCGGTCAAGCACGCTTGACTGAAATAGCATAATTGAACTATTTAGGACAAAAATCTCCTACTGCAGATTTGCTGGGAGCCTGCAAATAGTCTTGTAGTGACTCCGAGTTTTGTGAACCGTCCGACACACCAATCTACGCGCTGCTAAATTTGAAATGCAAGTATGCTCTTGCACCCGTAGCAGGCTCCGTGGAAGGAACGGCGACGGTTTTCGCAAAATTAACGACCAATTCGCCGTGTCTTGTTGGAAGTGGTCCAGGCTGGTCTGAGGCCCGGCCAGCGAGGGGAACTCGGCAGGCGGTGAGGGGGAGGAATTGTCTGGCTGTGGGTCTGTTCCAAGGCTGTATCCGAGTGCTGGTTAGAGTGCCGATC
>NW_010240036.1:0-205 GCF_000690775.1 Eurypyga helias | reverse complement strand
CCCGTTTGTCTCGGAATACCCGCCGCTGACTTGACCACCGCGCGGAAGGTGCAGAGCGCACTTGCTCCCTCGGGACTGAGCCTCAGCAAACTGTTACTTAACAGAGACCGAACGTTAACCAACCTCTCACCTCCCCACCCCCCCAGTCCTGACACACCCAGCCCATTTACTCCCAAAATAACCAAAATTTCAAGCTGGAGCCAGA
>NW_010240035.1:0-3402 GCF_000690775.1 Eurypyga helias | reverse complement strand
TGCCCAACAGGGCTAAACCACAACATATAGAGAACCTTGTTAAATCTGGGATCATAAGTCAAATACCCAAATTATAAAACAACCTTCTAACTTGAGGGACTGAAAAACTATTTCTCCATCACTTGCTGGGATGCTTGAGCTTTTCTGCCCTGACATTTTATTAGCAGTAAGTAAGGTGGAAGGTACACCTAAGTGCAGGTAAGACGTGTATTATTCATGCTGAGAATGTAGTTTATCATGGTCTGGATATATTTTTGCAATCATTATTAATAATAGTTCTATTATTGTTATTATTATCAGCATGATTATTACTGTTGTTATTACTATTAATTACTATTGCTATTGCTACTGCTATTACTATTAGTATCATTACAGCCTTCCTCTATGTGTTTTGCTGAAATTCTGATGTGACATTGAAGTGGGATATTTCTATAACTGAACTGTTTTACCTAGTCCCAGTAATATGCTTATTCCCAAAATCACAGCAGATAATTCCATAAGCATGCAATTGTTGACATTTTGGTTAAGAAAATTCTTTATTATGGCTGGGGGCCCCTTTATTAGAAACGTCTTTTAGCAATTAATCTCTGAGTACCATCTTCTTTGGGAAACACAGTGGAAAACATGAAATAGTCCATTAGTCAACCTCTACTTGCACATTATAGAAGACACTAGCAGATTCTTAGTTATTTTCCACAAGTTTTTTACTGCTTTTACCTCACCTAAATTACTCTGCTCTTACTCTAGTGTATACACTGTCATCAAATTAAAATTACTTATTATTTATTTGTCTTTGTTTATTGTAAGAATCTATCATGTTTTGTTTCTGGGCGGCTGTAGACTGAGGTGGCTATATATTAAAAAGCTAACAGTATGAAAAGAAAGTATTGCTCAATTTACAGGTATATGAAAGAATGAAAATTGATGTCGGAGCCCTAACTCAGCTCACAAGGCCTGAAGCGAAGTCACTTGTCCTGTAGGCCCATATAGCTAAAAGACTATTTAAGGTATTATTTATTTTTTGTTATATATTTTATGCTTACAGTATTGGCAGTAAATAAACACAGTGAAGAAGAAAACACTACTTAACGAGGAGTAGATGAGATTGAATGTGACTGTTCCAGACCTGTACAAGAGGCACTGGCCCATTAAATGAATGTGTAGAGCTACTTCTTAATGTGTTAGTCAAGTAATCAATTTCTGAAAATACCAAATAATTTAAAAATAGCCCTGTCTGACCTGAACCAGTACTGGCATCAGACCAGGCATTTCTCAGGTACCTACTTCTTCCCTTAATCAATCAGTTCTGACACTTCTCCTTTTTTCTTTTATTCCTTTTTTTTTTTTTTTTAATGTCTTTCTTTTTTAAACTGTCTGTAGAATTAAGTGGCTAGCCAACCTCCATAGATAAAATTCTTAAACTTCTTTTAATATTCCATTACCTTTGTAGTCCATTAACATGTTGGAGTGGTTGTAAAGGGAGAATCAATAGAGCAGACACAGCAAGACTCTAGAAATTAGGACCCAGAGGATCTGCTCATGGTTTTGACACTGTTTGCTCTACAACCTTGCGCCAGCCACTTAACCTTTTGGTGCCTGAGTTTGTTCAACTGTAAGCAAATGTAGTAGCATTTGCATACTGCACAAAGGTCTTGAGAAATGTAATTTGCAAACTTTAGACAATGCACATCCATTCATGCTTACTCAGACCTGTAATTCCTTTACAGGAGTCAAATAAAAATCTAAGGCCGATTTACAAAATACTGTGCTTAATATTTGCAATACTCTCTGAGATCTTTGATTAAAACAGGATTTCTCAGGGCCAAGTGTTGAATCCAAAGAAGAAAGATTGAGATCTTGTTCTTCTGCTACAAAGACACCATAAATGAATGAGGAAAAAGAGAAAATTATAAAGACTTGTGGAAAATATATATCTTTTTGGATTATGCTCATTTACATGGTAGAATTCATAGTCACTGGAAATTCCTAAGACTTTAAGCAGCTACATAATCCATGTATATATGCATCTACACCTCATAAATATCCCTTGTTATCCTAACTAAATAACAAGAATAAAAATTTGGAAAGGTTCTAAGGATTCCTATATTCAGGGAGTAAACTAATTTCTTACACTGATTACAATGTAGAGAAGTGACCATGAGGAAAAATATTCCATCATCTGAAAAACATGGGTTTTGAGAGATTTCTGGGTCTTAGCCGATATCATAGAATTATAGAATCATAGAATCATAGAATCACTGAGTTGGAAAAGACCTTAGAGATCATCCAGTCCAACCATATCTGTCCACCACTAAATCATAGAATGGTTTGGGTTGGAAGGGACCTTAAAGTTCATCTAGTTCCAACCCCCCTGCCATGGGCAGGGACACCTTCCACTAGACCAGGTTGCTCAAAGCCACATCCAGCCAGGCTTGAAGACAGGCAGGGGTGGGGCATCCACAACATCTCTGGGCAACCTGTTCCAGTGCCTCACCACCCTCTCTGTGAAGAACTTCTTCCTGATATCTAATCTAAACCTCCCTGCTTTCAATTTAAACCCGTTACCCCTTGTCCTGTCACTACAGGCCCTTGCAAAATATGATAATTACTGTGTTATTAGCATGCTTTAATCTATGCTTATGCTGAAAATGAAGATGATCCCATGAAGTTCAACCTGGAATTGTACACTTCCATATTCTTTAAATATTTTCTCATCAGTAGTTCAAGTATATAGTCCTGGTTCAGCAAGCTGCTTAGGGAAAAAAAAAAAAAAAAAAGAGATTTTTATTGCAATTCACCTCTTTAAGAGAAAGAAGAATATTATT
Organism: Eurypyga helias; assembly: GCF_000690775.1. Taxonomy (NCBI): domain Eukaryota; kingdom Metazoa; phylum Chordata; class Aves; order Eurypygiformes; family Eurypygidae; genus Eurypyga; species Eurypyga helias. The sequence goes on along the minus strand of NW_010240035.1, from coordinate 577 downwards.
CAAAAGTGTTGAAAAGGTTAAAGTCAAAGGACTGTAAAATTTTACTCTTAGAAATATTTGAAGGATTTCAGTTGGAGGAAGATGACAGCTAGGAAGTTGAGACCTAAGAGGTAGGGTTTTTTTGTTGTTTTTGTTTTTGTTTTTGTTTTGCAGAGTGTATCTATAAATTCATGTTATTTCAAATAATTGAGGTCAGACTCTCCAGTTGCAAAACCTCATACCTCTTGTTTTCTGTTTTATCTGGACAACTAGCATGAACCTTGCTTACATCTGGCAGGGAAACATAAGAATATGAGAAGGACTGATTAAGAAATGGACTCTTTCTCTACAGATGTTGTAGCCTGAACTGTCTGAAAACACATGAAAAACGAATGCTGAGCCCACACAGACATAGCAGAAAAAGGCTTTGTGGATGTATCACTGAAGAGGGTGAATGTGGACTAGATCAGTTAACTGAGGAATTGCAACTGTAATGGTTATCCAGTGACTTACGGTTGCCAGCTGCTTCTATCTTAGGTCTGACTAGCTATCTCTGATAGAAGTGAAATTTCATAGCTTCATAGAATCACAGAATGGT
>NW_010240034.1:0-6799 GCF_000690775.1 Eurypyga helias | reverse complement strand
CCCAAACCAGTCTGTGATTTGATGATTCCCCCGCCCGTGGGTTCAGTTCTCAGAGCTGCTCTCCCCGGTGAGTTGGCTGTAGAGCCCAATGAGACTGACCTCCTGGCACCTCCTGCTGTGGAGGAGCGGGGTGGAGGTGGCATTCATGAACAAGTATCTTGGGGATGTTGTAGGGGTGCTAAAAATACTGTCTTTAGCTATAATTTCTCAAGATTCCACTGAGCATTTGCATCTAGGACCATGGGGTGGAGATGAGGACTGTGCTGAGAAAACTTGTTAATGATGCTAAATTGGGATGTATCATCAAGACAGAAGAAGGTTATGTGGAAAGAATAAGATGACTTTGGGGCTGAGAGTAACCATCATGGGATGAAATTCAGTACTACAGGGTTTGGGGTCATAAACTTGGGAACTAATAAGATCATCATTTATCCAGTGGGAGCTCATCATTTGGAAATGGTTGTGGAGAAGACCTTGGGTATCTTCATTGGTTCCACAGAGACAGTCTGTAATCTGTGTGATGCATCCAAGAAACTGAAAGACAAGTGTGTTTTTAAGAGGTGATTTTAAAATTCAGAGGACTTTAGGAACATACAGCTCACCATGATTACTGCTTCTGGTCATCTGCATTCAAGAAGCTAAGTGAAAGAAGGTCAGAGAGAGCAGATACAGCATAGAATGGAGACTTAGGAGGGATGAGAGGAGTGTTGTTCCTTGAGTCTAGCTAAACAGATATGAAAGGAGTTATGACTGCAGTCTCTAGAGGGCAATCTGAGAAGGCAAAAAGCTATGAAGAGGGAGAACTATGCTGGCAGTATAGGAAATGGGTGTAAACTGACAACAGCATCTTTGAGTCAGAAACGGAGCAGAGTCACTGCCAGCAGAGGAGTCAGACTGTGCAACAGCCCTGCCATAGAGGCCACATGGAGAAGAGCTGTTTGTTTCTTAAAGAGGGAGCTCAGGAGGTTTCTGCAAGGGGTTATATGATGTCTCTGCCTAGGTTACTGGAGGGAGGGATGGATAGATGCATGGATATAGGTGTGTTCCTCTTCATCTGTGTTTCTGCTGACCCCCAAAGCTGTCCTTTGCCAGCTACTGGAATGATGTAAATCCTTCTAGTTTGAGAGATGCACAACTCTCTGCAGACCCCAATTACTTAAAATAGTTCTTCCAGAAAATGTCGCTTTGCAATATAACCCCTCACATTTCTTCCATTCTTCTGTTCTCTGTTTACTCGCAAGTGATGACCTCTCTTTCTTCCCACCTGGCTCAGGCAGTCCCCTGGGAAAGCAGCAGCTGTGCGGATGAGGCAGCTAGTGAACAATCGCGTCTGCCACAAGATGCCGACGGACCCAAAGACCAAGCAGCATTGTTCAAGGAGATACAGGCTTCTCCCATCCTCGTTCCCTGCTCTGCCTTACCACCCCCACTTATCGTGTATCCTTTCCTACATGGTAGGGGAAGGCAGTAACTGAAGTGTTTTATGCACATATAAGTCTTCAGTGTCTGTGCTCCCTTTCCACAGGTAAATCTGTGCTGCTGGTTCCTGATCTCCCCATTCTTGTAAGTTCGTGCAAAGTACTTGTAGGTTCCCAAACGCATCTCCAGTTTTCATCAGTTTGTTGAACCCCTGCAGCTTTTGAACCCCTCCAACTCTGACCAGTGACCTCTTTCAGTGCCTACCTCTTTCGAGCTGGCCTTGTGAATACAATCTTTTTCTTCTTCTTCTTTCTTTTTTCCTTCCAGTTCCTTCTCTTTCTCCCTCTTCTTTTCCTTTTTTGACCATCTCCAAGGAAAGAAGTTTTTTTTGTCTGCTCTAGAAAGCCGCTTTTTAATATGGTGTTTCCAGCTCCCTGGAAATTCTGTACTTTCACTGTGATTGACAACCTCATGTTTCCTTTCACACCCGCCCCCACGACAGATTTTTTTTTTTTTGGCTGCAGCTTGCCCACTGTATTAAACAGACCTGCTGCTGCCTTCTCTGAGAAAGTGTTGGAAAAAACTTTTCCAATTTCAGACAGCTTTCCTTTTTATAGCTCTTGCTAGCAGCATTGTGGTTATAGCTGAGCTCACACTTCCAACCGGAGACAGGCAGGAGTCAGCACTGCAAGTACCAGACTGGACTTTTTTAACCTTTAGCTGTATTGACCCTTCATAAAGAAGGGAGATGCTAAGTGACAAAATGCAACTTCACTGTTGGATGGTGAAGCACTGGGACAGGTTGCCCAGAGAAGGTGTGGATGCCCCATCCCTAGAAGTGTTCAAGGCCAGGCTGGATGAGGCTTGGAGCCACCTGGTCTAGTGGAAGGTGTCCCTGCCCATGGCAGGAGGTTGGAAATGGATGGTCTTTAAGGTCCCTTCCAACCCAAACCAGTCTATGATTCTGTGATTCTATCATTACAGAAACTTTCAGGGTATGATGCTGTGCTAGGAAAAGGTGTTGGAAACTGGAGTGTGCTTAGCTGCACTCTGGTGTCTCCGTGCTGATGTTGCTAGATAGCTATTAGATAGCATACAGGATCTGCTTCTTCATGGAGCACAAGTATTTATTTGGGTGTTTATGTCCTTGGCTTTCAAGGAGCCCAGATGGGACATGTGCTCTCTGGGAGGTGCACCTTCACCCCCCGGTCAGTCTAAATAGCAGCTCATCCCAGGGCAAAGGCAGACCTTGTTGGGATGAGGCTGAAATGTAAACCACATACACACACCTATGTAAATGAGTAAATATACACATAAGGACACTTTACCTCTTAGTTGGGATGCTGTGATGAAACATTTGGACTATTTTATGGAATGTGAGGCAGGCATATCCTCAGCTGAGTTTCATGCAAATTATTTCTTGTGAAACACTGGCATTCCCAGAGCATCTTGTGACCTGATTTTCAGCACTGCCGAAGGCATTTGAATCCCACTGCGAGCCAGAGGGGTTCAGCACCTTTAAAACTTAAGGACTGCTTAATTCTGGTCAGGTATGTCGTCGTTCCAGGATAACAGGGAGAGCAGGGCCATGTTCTTGCACCCAGGCCAAGGAAAATCATTCATTTTCCTGCTTTGTGAATTCTGCTAGCACAGAGATAGATGGCTGCATTACTCTTTCTCTGATGTGGAACCCTCTGGGACTGCCTGAAGAAAAGATGAAAAAAGATTTTGCATATTTGTTCCTTTTCAGCCGAAGGTGTCGGAGCTGAGTCCCAGCACTACGTGATGGGTGCTGCCCATGTGCCATTTTTTACTGTATCCTTAGACAATTCATGTTTTCTATACTGATGATAAGATAGAAATAACACAGAAACTTCAGGACAATACCCATTGGGGTGGGATTTTCTAAGGGCATGAAGCCAAGGGCTTTTTATTCTGCCCACTCCTGGGATTCATATGACTTTGCTACCTAACCTTCTTCAGGTCCTAGCCTTGTTTTTCCTATTTGCAAATATATTGTTCTGATTTATGGTGGTTACAGAAAGACATGTGATGTCTGTCCTCTCTTTAGAAAGGGGGGGCTTCTTGCTAGTGGTTCAGAATTAGTTATAGAATTAATGTATCATCTCAGATATCAGAGAAGCTTCGTCTGTACTCTAAGAGAAAGTGATTTTTAAAAAATTCCTGATCATGCTGCTAAAAGAAAGGACTTAAACCGAGTTTTAACTCCATGACTGCCATCGATACTTTGGAACACCCCATGAACCAGGCTCAACCCCTGCCACTGCGGCCAGGCCGAGGTGAGGTCCTTCCCGGGCAGCACCGCCGCCTGCGGTGCGTGCCTTCCGCGCTGCTTCGGCAAACTGCCCGCTGCCCTCCGACACCGAACATCAGCTCCCGGTGCCACCGCTGCGGCGGGGTTTGCCATCACCGCTCAGCGCTTTTTCCCGTCGCTGTGTGGCAGCACTGCTCCATGTCAGGGTGCGACTTTCCCCGTCAGTTTGAGAACCCGGTGGGGGATCAAAGCGCCTTTGTCACTACACCCATGCCTGTGCCTCCTTATTTCCTGTTTTTCTCTTATCCTCCCCGCAATAATTTTTCAGCCCTCATTGTCCTCACTTCCTCAGAGGTTGTCAAGTGATTCATATTTGATTGATATATATAGCGATTGATATTTTGATTGATATGCATTAGATTTTTTGTATGTGCCTTTCAATTATGAGATCCTTAAGCTGTAAACAATGATCAGAATCATGAAATATGTGTGAGGCTCTAATAGGCTTGGAGAAAAGGTGGTGTTCATGCCTGTCCTCAGAGTATCTAACCTTAGGTTCCCACTTTTTAATCCTGCAAGGCTCCCTGCACACCAATAGCCGTCTGCTCCTTCGCAGGGCTGCCCAGGGGCTAAATCCGCACCCAGCGCCTCTTCCTGCTGCCTGCTTCCTCCCATTGCCTGCGCAGGGAACCGAGGGAAGCCACTCCGACGCCTCTCGCAGACGGTGTGAACGTTCTCACCCACACAGAAGGTACAAATGCTGATCTCAGCCCAGGGACCTCACTGGAGGAACAGAGCAGCAGGAGCTTCTCAGCCTGACCATCCCCCGGCTGCATCTCCGGATTCCCTTCCAGATGTCGGTGTCTCCCTGCTGTGCCTACAGCTAAAAGCATCGCTGTGAAAGAGGAGGTGAATTGTAGCTGCTGTGTGGGGCCAAGAGCAAAAATCTGCCTCAAAGCGCTCTGTGCTTGGGAACAGCCACTGCCACTGAGTGCCTTTCCTGCAAGCCATGTTTGCACATGACAACTCTCAGCACAAAACAACACCCTCTACCCACCTTGTCCCCCCTTTGCTTTGCCACAGCAAAATATGTGGGATTTTCTAGGCTCTTCTGGTTCACCTGTTTCCTGTCCTTTGGCCAATTTTCAGCTTATTTCATTTTCTTCTGTTCCTTTTCTTTTCACCCCAAAACAACTACCAGAGGCATTGCGTGAAAACTGGGGAAAATATTTATTTTCATTTAAATAGGATTTTTAGCCAGTAAGAATACCATAATCTTACAAATGAGTGTGAGTTTTATAGGGAAATAGGAGAATGACAGAATTCCAATAGTTCCTTGGTACCACTGAATCACAGAATCACAGAATGGTTTGGGTTGGAAGGGACTTTAAAGACCATCCAGTTCCAACCCCCCTCCCATGGGCAGGAACACCTTCCACTAGACCAGGTTGCTCCAAGCCTCATCCAGCCTGGCCTTGAACACTTCCAGGGATGGGGCATCCACAGCTTCTCTGGGCAACCTGTTACAGTGCCTCCCCACCCTCTCCGGGAAGAACTTCTTCCTGATACCTAATCTAAATCTAGATTTAGAAGATTCAGAAGTCAGAAGGTTCATGAGGATAACAGATAAAATCCACCTCGGGTAGAAAATTTAACACAGACACAGCCAAATCAGTTCAGCTAGGAGCGGAAGCGGGCATATCCGTAAGGGGCTGCGGTGAGAGGCGAGGGATGCTTTCGGGTGTCCTCAGGTGAAAGATTTCTTTCAAGGAGCTTGATGCAGAGCACTGCCCACTGACGGGTTGTCAGTGATGTCTGTGCCTCAATGACATACATCTTCCCTTATCTTACATCTCATCACCCCTGTGCTGAGCCAAGGTGGCAACCATGAGGCAGGACACAGAATCGCCACCAAGTCGCCAACTCCTCGTGTGTATTTTCTTCCCTCGCAGAGGAGGGCACACCAGGCAGGAGCTCGGGCTGACCGCAGGCCAGGTGGCCCCAGTACTCTCACTGCACCGGTTCATCTTATCAAGGCCACACGTTGAATTCGCAGTGTGTTGGCACTAGGGAGGGGGCAAGGCCTGATCCAACAACACAGCTGTCCGATACTGTGGAGGAACTTCCTGTCCCTCTGTGTCAAAGTGCTTGTGGTTCCTGTTTCCAGGCAGAGGAAATATTAATGCATAATGAGCAAAGGAAATTAATCTGTATTTAGGGAACGCTAACCCACAAATTAAAAAGGGGCATTTTCTAATAAAGGATTATTTTAGTTCTGAAGGAAAAAAAAAAGGGTTCAGGGAATTATGTCTGCCAGTCACCCAGCCCTGTCAAGGAGGTTGAAAGAGAAACGATGTTAAAAGTTGCAAGAAAATTATTGCTGAGGAAAACAAAAGACAGAAATGACAGTTAACTATGAGGAAAAGGCTGCAGCAGAAGTTGAGTGATCATCTATCTCGTGTGACCTACCAACCAATTAATCGGCATGTGTGTGCCAATCGATGCGCAGCGCTGGGAGCCAGACCCAGCCTGGTCTCGCACCCCACGAGGCGCTGCAGCCCACGGGAGGAAGCTCAGGAACAGTGTGTTTGTCTCTGTGCCAGAGGGACTGTAAGAGAGAGGATTATCGATAAGGGGAACTTCAGGTTACTGTGACAGTGCATGGCTGAATGAAAATTGGTAGAAAACAGGCTTTACTAGTTCAGTGGTTGAAGAAATAACTCCTGTTGGTGCATCCCTAACACCTGTGATGCCCACCCTCTCAATCCCCCACCATACCTCCAGCCCTCCTGTCAGCATGACCATCAGTTGGGCAAGACGTGCTATGGCGTGAGGAGGGCAGGCTTTTCCCAGGTCAAACAGGACAGATGATTGCCCAGTGCACTCCGCAGCTTTTCTCTTATTAGAGGCAATAATTTGGGTCTCCAGTCTCTGTCCATTGGTATTAAGAGGTGGATACTGAGAATCCCAACCTGCCATCAAATGTAGCAGGAGATTGTATTTCCAAAGGAAACCACGCTAAAATAACCTTCCTGATAATATTAATCTCCTACATTTAGAAGTACGCTGTTGCTTTCATGAAGGACAGAATCACAGAATCATAGA
>NW_010240033.1:0-220 GCF_000690775.1 Eurypyga helias | reverse complement strand
CCCCCGGGCACCCCAAGGTCCCCGTAGCTATTTGCCTGCGGGGCTTGACAGAGGGTCCCCGCTGCCCCCCTGGGCCGGGGTCCCCCAGCTGCCCAGTGATGTGACACCGGGAGATCCCCCCTGAGCTGGGACAGTGGGTGCCGGGTGCCACAGGGTCACCCAGCGGAGGTGACGGGTGGGGGGGACGTGGGGGCAGTCGCGGGGTCACGCGGTGGCAGAG
>NW_010240032.1:0-8383 GCF_000690775.1 Eurypyga helias | reverse complement strand
TCCTGGCTGAACCCAGCACACACTTTTTGGGGAGACCTCTCTGGAGGCGACTTGAAGACTTTTTATCATCCAGAACAGATGAGAGGGTGCTTCTAGCAGTTTGCACAGGAGACGATGAGGCCATCCACGTTGCTGTGGGGGAAGAGGTCCATACTTTTGGTTCAGTTGCTAAGAAAGATTTGCCCTTTGCCTGCCTAAAAATACTGCCTGTGTAGTGAAACCATAAAGGGAGACTGGTGTCTTCCAACCAAGAATTGTTCTTTAAGCTAGCCTGACACAGGAGGTCAAACTACATGAGCATAAGGACTATGCATTTGGGCTTTGTGGGGAGCTGGTATAGGGAGTGGAGCAGGACGTTGCCTAGGCTAGCAAAGCTAATAGGAACAGTTCAACAGCTGGGTTATTTTAAAAAAGAGAAAGAAAAAAATAATGTGGGGTTTTTTTTCTTTTTCTGTTTGACAAATAGCTTCACTTTGCTTATGTCTGTGCTACTGTGCTCTAATGTGTTCACTATGTATCGAAAAAATCCAGCCTACCAGTCATGAAGATGTGGATTACCTTCTTGATTCGTCACCCGGCAGCATGAGATGTATCCTCTCTCAGGAGAGGGGAGCACACCTATAGACAGCACACAGGCTTGCCAGCAGCACTGAAGGGTTTAGCATGAATGTGAGTATAGAGCTGGCTTGATTCTTGAGGGCAAACTTTTATGAAAATGAGATACAACTGTGAGTGCAGTGAAAATATACCACAGGGCTCCCTTTTTTGGAGGTCTAAGTCTCAGGCCCTAGAACCAGGTAATTTAATTTATTGACAATTTGGGAAAGAACGCAGAAGAGAGCTGAGTGATTTTTGTACTACTGTTGTTCAGTCCATGTTGTCTCACAAGCATTTATGATCTCATGGCCTACAGGTCTATTAAAACACCCCTTTATACCTGCACTCTGATACGGGGTGTTCACACTGCAGCAACCAGTCCTGGTAGAGGAGACAGAAGTCCACTTCAGTCTTCATACCTAGAAGTAAACAAAGCTAATAATTAATCAGAAACAATTACATAAATTTAGGATTACTTCATCAAAACTTAAAAATCAGCAGAGTGTATGAAATCCATCAAATATTATGCATCCTCTTTGTGAAACCAGAACAAATGATACAAATGATCATTTCCATCATGACTGCTAATCAACCACTACCCCTCATTTTATTTTCAATAAACTTTGAATAGCATATGAAGATGCAATATTTATAATGAAAAATGGCTCATAAATCTTCAGTATCGTTAAAGGCTACAACCACGCTTCTATGGTGATAGGTCATAGAAAAATAGTATTTAAGTTCTATGGTGATAGGTCATAGAAAAATAGTATTTATGCCCATTAGAATGGCAGTTCATAGATATGCTGTTTCATGGCTTTTGCTGTTAGAGTCCTTAGCAGAAACTAAGGCAGATGTCTCAAAGCTGCTAGAATTAACATTGAAAGCTATTGGTCAAAAATCCCCAAAGCTTTTATTTTTAAAAAATATTCTATATCTAGTGTGCCCTCGTGGCCAAGAAGGCCAATGGCATCCTGGGATGCATTAAGAGCATGGCCAGCAGGTCGAGGGAGGTTGTTCTCCCCCTCTACTCTGCACTGTTGAGACCTCACCTGGAGTGCTGTGTCCAGTTCTGGGCTCCTCAGCTCAAGAAGGACAAGGAGCTACTGGAGAGGGCCCAGCGCAGGGCCACTAAGATGATGAAGGGCCTGGAGCACCTTCCACATGAGGAAAGGCTGAGAGAGCTGGGTCTGTTGAGCTGGGAGAAGAGGAGGCTGAGGGGGAATCTTATCAATATCTAAAGGGGAGGTGTCAGGAAGATGGGGCCGGGTTCTTCTCAGTGGTGTCCAGGGACAGGACGAGGGGCAGTGGCCATAAACTGGAAAACAGAAGGTTCACCCTGAACATGAGGAAACACTTCTTCCCTGTGAGGTGACAGAGCCCTGGAACAGGCTGAGAGCGGTGGTAGAGGCTCCTTCCCTGGAGACTTTCAAAAGCCGCCTGGACTTGTTCCTGTGTGATCTACTCCAGGTGATCCTGCTGTGGCTGGGGGTTGGACTAGGTGATCTCTAGAGGTCCCTTCCACCCCCTTTTGCTCTGTGAATCTGTGAATTTCTTGTTATATCCTGTCTGGGATGCAACACACATATGCACGATCTTTTTAAAGTGTGCCTAAATAATAGCTGGGTAGGTTGGAACTACTTGAGAGAAAAAGTGAATCTTTTGAGTTTTGAAGGGGTTTTTTCCCTCTACAATTTGGCATACCTTTGTTTTAAAAACTATAAAAAAATAGGCTGTACTCATGCCTCTTACAGTTTCACTTGCATCTTGATTTGTAATTTCATCATACACTAAACCAAAACTGAATCTCAAATTTTAAGTACTGAAATATTTACCATTTCTTATGCAGCCTTTCATTCCTAGGTTTCAACGCACTTTACATTGGCCATTTTGCAGGGGAGTCAACGACCAGAAACAGCATCATACAAGGGACCATTTTGAGCAGGTAAGTTAAATTCCAGTTTGCAGCAGTCCTAGCAGAGGATTCTGCATGGAGACAGACCATGCTGGGAGACTGAGGAAGGATGAATGTTGTCCCCACTGCCTGACACAACACTCGGAGAGCCACTGGCACAGCGGAGGCCAGCTCAAGAGAACTGCCCTGAGTCCTGAGCCTGCACTCCACAGGCTCCGGGTGTGAAGAAAACTGTGGTGCTGCAGTTTTTCCTGCAGAATTATTCTGCTAAGTCTGCGAGCTACTAACCAAACCACACAGGTGTCATCTGAGTGTCAGGAGAGTTTTCCGACTGTAGATGGCACTGCAAGGTAAGTGCAAAGGTGTGTCTACTAGCTGGGGAGATTTTACTCTTGAGGTTATCTCCTCAACACTCTGAACACAGTGAAAGAGAGAGAGAGAAAAAAAAAAAAACCAAAACCCTCAAGAGAGGTTCTTAAGACCCAAGAAAGACCTAGGAAGAAGTAAGGTAAGGCCAGAGACTTGTCTGGACGTGATGTAAAGGGACTGCCATGCTATCTTTGCCAACGTACTCTTTAATGCAGGGCTGTCCCATTCTGGGAACTGATACCTCCCACAAATGTAGTGGGGCACTGCAGAGATGAACAGGAGTGGTGACTCCAGCTGCTCCTGGCATCCCTGGGTCACGCAGCTGGAACAAGACATCCTAGGTCACCAGGTGCCACTTCAGCTGGGCCATGAACTTGGGCAGAGAGCACACTGGGAGACTCAGGGCTGCATCCCACAGGGCCTCATGCTGGGAGGAGCATCCTGACCCACGGCCCTTTGCATGGCATGTGGCAGTCGGTGGCCACCCTCTGCCACCCAGACTGAGCACAGAGGGATGTTCTGGCAGCAGCAGCCTCGAAGCCAGTATATCTGGCACTCGGTGTTGGGGAGGGTGTCAGATGCCTTGTTCAGCACCGTCATGCTCTTTTTGGGCATGCATGATAGCACCGTCATGCTGTTTTTGGGCATGCAATGACCAGAAAACATCAGGTAAACCAGATGACAAAAAGTTTTAAAAAATAACCACCTCCTTTTTCCTATTATCAGACAAGACAAGAGGCAGTTCCCCCTCTGTTCCCACAAGTTCAGAAGGCATAAGAGATCCTTCATACTTCCAAACCACTGTGCTCTTGCCTCTCCCCTCTCTGTGAGACAGTGTTATTTGCAATGGCCATGGAGTCTGAGATGTGCACTGGAAAGTCCTTAGGAATCCCACGAGAACACCCTCGATTCTCACGCCTTTCCATCCATCCTCTCCTCTCCAGAGGAGGGTGATGGTAGCCTGCAGATATGCATGTTCTATTCAGGAAGATCAGGGTGGAAGTTGTGCAGGAAAGGCAGACCACAGATTGCATTTTCTTGCTGCACTTCTGCAATAAACTTCCCACAGAAAACACTTTGTTTAAAATCACACTCTTCTGCAGAATCTTTCCCATCACAGCAGGTAGCATCTGCTTCACATGCACAGCAGTTTCTGGTTGAAGATGCTACTCCCGTCACCGCAAGTAGCTGTCCCTTCGACAGTCTCCACTAACGACTGACTTCTACAGCCACTTGGTTTTATGTACCTTGTGCACTTTTCCACAGGTTTTTGCCAAACTTGTTTTAATAGGGCAATTCTGTGCAAAGGTGGGACAACACTTTCTCATCACATACACCTCATATCACTGGTGACAAGCTATCCTTTTTGGGTACCTGGACTACTATAATAACAGAAAATATACCCTGGACATCAGAAATTGTTCCAAGGCCTAACTGGCCAAGTTGGAAATCTTGTGAGTTAAGAGGAGGTATCAGAGTATCTGACATGACATGGCTACATGGAAGCGTTCCCAATATTGTGAGATGAAGAATCTGCTTTGTTGACACCATGGTTTGTTGAGTGAAAGCTCCTGGGTGCTCACTGGCTATCCGTTTCCTACTCTACCTTCATGGGGGAACTGTGAAGTAGGATAAGCAGACTTCAGGGAGTCCCCATACTTCACCATACTCCTTTCCATGCTCTTTGATCCTCAGACTTCTCCACATGTTTCTTAAACAGTATTGAATAGGCTGGCCTCTTTGAGTAAGAATGTTGCGAGGGATAAAATAACGGACTTCACGCCATGATCAATATGATCGATGTGAGCCAATTTATTGTGAAATTACATGCCCTTTTTATACGTTTGTTAAATGCTTAGCACATATGTCATCGATTATGATTGGTTCCTAGCTGATATTAGTTGTTAACAAATGTATCATCTTTATTGAAAGCAAGCTCTGCTCATTGGTAGAAAAAGCTCGGTTCGTGTAACTTTTTACTAAAAGCAATCTTTGCATATGCAGCATCTTGCTAAAGGCAAGCTTTATATATGTAACAACTCTACTATAAGCAGGCCTTGCATATGTAGCAACCTTGCTGTAAGCTAGCTTTGTTCACGTAGCAACTTGCAGTTTCTGCTTGGTCAGGTGCAGCTGTCTTGTGAGCTCGGGAGTGTTCACAGTTCCTCCTTCCCAAGGCCTTCAGGCCTTCTTGCTGTAACCTTGTTTCTTCTTCTTTATGCACTGTTCATTCTTTCCCAGGGCCTGCAGTGTCCTGCTTGCTTGTAGGCCGAAGCCAGAGTTGCTCAGGCTCAGGGATTCTCTACATGACCATAGTCCTGCAGAAAATCCTCAACATAAGAAGATAGGCTTTGTTGAAGTAAGATGCACACATTTTTTGAAGATACTTTACTGGTATAAAGATGCTTCTTCTAAGTGTGTGGCTATCTGATAAATAAATAGTAGTCTGGTTTTTTGCAAGCCTTCTCTGCTAAGAGGTTACACTGAATCTTCCCCTATTAGTTCTATAACACAAATTTCCCAGTAGTTTATAATCTTTTTTTTTTCCAGGTTCATAAAAGGGAAAGATCACAAGGAACTTATTTCATCATAAAAGAGAAAGATCATGAGGAACTTATTTAGTATCAGCAGAAGGTAAGCCTGGAGCTGACCAATTTTTTCCTCAGCAGACAGTATTACTGCTGCCAGTAAGAATTATTACTCAAAGCTCCAGAGGACACTGGTAAGAATTGGGCCAGCTAAAGCACACAAATAGAAATGTGAAGGGGGAAATCTGCCAGTTGACACTTAGCATAGCTGAAAAGGAAAATATTAATTAGCTTCATTTTTGATATATAGACTGAACTTTTTGATTACTGGGTGATAAAAGTAATTATTATATTTTTTCAACACTCATAATCTATTTCAGAAATCTGTTACGAGAGCGTTACAGTAATAGCATAAAGTGCAGGGTACACTTTTTCCTTCCTGTCACTCACACATCCTCTAAATCCTCCACCAGCCTAAGTCTTGGTGCACCAGGTAAGGCATAGAACTTGTCCTCAATATTTCTGCAGACCACTTTGGATGGATGGATACATCCATAGGTCGCCAAAAAGCTGCCAAATGGGGTAATGACCTCCCTATAGCCCAGATTTAGCTCCTCTAACCTTAAATGAGTATACACATTTGCAGCACAGCCAATCCATAAGCCTTCAACAGCCAATGAACTGAGATGCATACTAACACAAAAAAATCTGTGAGCTAATTAAAATTGGTGTTCCTCCTCAAATTCTGAAGATGGGTAAGTATACTGCTTTTCCTTCATAAGAGCTGCTCTTTCCATTTTTTAAAGTCTAGAGCTGCTATAAAAAGTAACAATGGCAGTCAGAAACACATTTTTTCCTATAATTTTATGTTTATTTGTGATAATTCAGAGCTTTTCACCACAGACTGGAAAAAAAAAAAAAAAGAGGGATAAACAGTTCCTAACTGTCAGGCACATACTACATGCTGCAGGAACTCAGAAAACCGATTGTTGGACTACCCAATTAATAATAAGACTCATTACTGGCTTTTCATCTCCACTGCCTGTAATCACTTCTGAAAGGCTTAAAATAGTATATTTTTCTGCAACAATGTTGTCATTTTTCACTGCTGAAAAATTATAGCAAAACCAGTTAAGTTAAACAGAGGCTCAATTTAACCTGTTTGAGCTATTTTTGTTTTCTATTACCCTATCGCATTGACACGTCCCTGCAAACTAAACTATATCATCCTGATTCTACGAATGGTGTTCATGCATTTGCTGCTTCTGCAGGGGCAGCACAAGATAGCAGGAATTTCTGTCACTGATCTGTGAGCTGAGGACAATTAGAAAAGCCTGAACAATAAACAATAGGTAGTTACTATCTTATTTTTTCCATGAAAATATTAAAAGTCCTGCAAAGAAGAACAAATGCTTGCACAGAAACCCATTGCTAAAAGCCTTTGGTTATTCTGTCAAGGTTTGGGCTGACTCAGACTCCATCAGTTCCTATTCAGTATTATTTTCCAACTCTTCTGTGCCCCTTGCTGTAGTTTCCTATTCTTTACAGTAGTATTTTGTATGAAAGACCTGAGGGGCACTCCAGCTTCTTAGAAATTGTTTTTTTTCTCATACAGAATCCATTTATGTTGTCTTGGGCCTTGTTCTACTTTAAGCCTCTTGATCTTTCCACTGTGCTGTTTACCTCCCCGAAGGATGTCTGTCCCAGCTATTCACTTGAATCCATTATTGTACAAGAAAGCATTGTTTAGGACTGACTTCAGCTGTATTTGGGCCTCCTTATCTCCCCTGATGGTCATTATTGTTCTTAGGCCAGCTGGCAGCATACTTGGAGCAAGGCCACCTCTGAGGTATGCTTATGAGTGAAGCAGAAAGAAGCTATTACTCAGAAAAGGATGCATAAATAAATTTCACATAGCAGGCAGAGTCAGTTACAGTGGCAAACGGCTGCTGGCAGACCAAGCATCTGTACAGTGAAATGCAGAAAGCACAATTCACATTAACTGGGTCAGATGGCATGGGCAAAGGTGCTTGAGGTTCACCTCCATGCTGCTTATATTCTTCTTCCCCAAACTGAACCTCTGCTGAAGAAAACACTTAACTTTTTTCAGCTTCAAATGTGTTGCGGTTTAAAAAATAGCTAGGCTCTTTTAAAGGATTTAATGCTTGCAGCACACAGGGGATAAAACCGTGGCTTTAAAGAAACAAATAGGAACTCTGGCCAATGTTGTTAATAATGAATTAATATATTTCTGTATTTTGGAAAAAGTGATGTGTGGGGGTTTTTTTCCCTCTCTATTTTACATTATGTACTGCTGGTCTTGGTTCCTAGCTTCCCACCCTAAAATGCTACACCCTAATCCCGTTCCAGATTGATCTGTACCACCTATTGCATCGTCCAAGACATTAATTAAGAATTGAATTGAGCCCTCTCGGAGTTCACTTGAAACGCACATGAACCGAACCGCTGGCAATTACTTGGCGAGAGCAGTTTTTCATATCTTCATGCACATGCCCATTTTGCTTATGAAACAGCCCCCGAGCTGGCATCGAAAGCTGCACGAAAGTCAAGATGGATCGTACACATTAGGCCACCTGCTCTGTCAGAGAAGTTGTATTGGTTTAAGGCAATCTGCCTCGCCACGGCCTTCTCGATGCTTTCTTTCACTTCATTTTCTGGGGACCTACAGGCTGATGATTTAACTATTTGCTTTCCAGCCCTCCTGGAGGGGTGTTGCCTTGCCAGAAACCCACGCTCATCCTTGGCAGCCGGGCAGGCTGCTTCTCTCGGGACTGCTGGCAGAACTGATACGCCTCAGCTTCTTTCCCTTCACCTCCTCTACCCCCTTATTTCCCGCCCTTTCCCTCGGTCACGCCACGACGTGTGGCGGCCATTTTGATTTAACCCTTGCACGCAGGGGTACAGTCAATCCTGGCAGGCCCCGCCCCCTCGGTCCGCCCCGCCCCCTCGCACC
>NW_010240031.1:4440-6852 GCF_000690775.1 Eurypyga helias | reverse complement strand
GGGCTGTGGCAGCCTCAGGGGGAGAGCAGCCCCCCACCCAGACCACCCCGGGGGTGCTCACCGGGTCGGCAGTGCCTGTAGTAGTCCTCGCAGCAGCTGTCGTCCCTCTCGCACTCCGCGGTGCAGTAACACTCGTCCTCCTCGTTGTAGGGCTCTTCGCAGCGTCCCTCGCAGGAGTCGGGCGCCGTGTACAGGTCTTTGGGAGAGAGGAACAACAGCGCGGGGGTCAGGATGGACCCCACGGCCTGGGAGCATCCTTCCTCCTGCCCACCCCCTTCCTGGGAGAGCCTAAAGGACCAGGCTCCAACCCCGGAGCTATTTGGGATCCAGTTAGAGTGGCATTTTGATGGGCTGAATCCTCGGGATGCCCATCGCCATGGTCACTCCTCTTCGGCTGCGGATGCCCACCGCGTCAGGGCCACTTCACACCAGGAAACGCGTTTTTGGCTCCCCACCATTAACTGCTCCTTCTGATTCACCCTTTTAATGTCAAGGCTTTACGGGAGTGCCCCAGGTCCCGCTGTCTCCGAGCCGGAGGAGGAGGGTCACATTCCAGACACCCTTACACGCAACCTGTCCGTCACTCTTTTGGCAGTTCTGGGAAAACCGGGAGCTCCTTCCCAAGCTATTAATATGGGAAATGTGTCGCCGAGCACGTGCGTTGTGACACGCGGCTAGAAATAACGCAGCGCCTCCAGCCGTGCTTCGAATCCGTGTCTCCGGCGGGTGCGGACACTCGCTGTCAGGCCAAGAGGGGCTGTTGGGGACCAAGGTTTGTATCCAAAGACAGTCCAGAGGCTTTGGGAAGGCACCTTTTCCTCCATGCTGCCCGTCAGCTCCTGGTGGGAATAGGGCAGCCAGGGCACGGTTTTCTCAACACCCTTTTGCTGCATCTGGGAATCATGGAATGGTTTGGGTTGGAGGGACCTTAAAGCTCACGCAGCCCCCCCGCCATGGGCAGGGACATCTTCCATAGCCCAGGGTGCTCCAAGCCTCATCCAGCCTGGCCTTGGACACTCCCAGGGATGGAGCATCCACAGCTTCCCTGGGCAACCTGTCCCAGCGCCTGTTCCAGGTGATCGTCTCCAGAAGCCACGTCCCAGCCAAGCTGCCAGCAATCCCTGGAGGAAAGGGTGGTGCATTTCCTTGCCAACCTGCAATCATGGAACATCCTAAACTCCTCTGGATTGCCTGCCTTGATCTCCAGCCGCTGAAACATGCCCCAGGGGCAAATCCTGACGCAGCAGGGATGAGTGATCTCCAAGGGCCGCGTCTCCCGGCATCGCTTACTCCGTTGTCCGGCTTTCCAGAACCACATAACCAGGGTCCCACACGCACTGGTGAGGGAGGAAGAACCTCTTCATCCCACCAGCCAACACAGCCAAGGCCGACCATGCTGCCGGCTCCCACTTGGCTTCTCCCCACTACCCCCTTTCCTGCCAACCCACTTCATAGCCAGCGGGAGGGGGTTCGGAGGGAGGGGCTGCTGGAGTCCATCTGCCCTTGGGATGCCTCTAGTCCCATCCTGGCTTGTAGGATGCATAGAGAACTGGGAATCTGGTCCTGTCTTTGCTCATACGGTGCATGGAGAGCCGGGAAGGGCTGAAGAGCAAAGGAGCATCCCACATTTTGGGTCGTGAGTGACCCCTGAGGTGTCCAGGCACCCCGGTCTCACCAGTCCGCTCGGCACAGCAGCCAGGTCTGGGCTCTGACGGGTTGGCAGAGGAGATCCTATCGCCAGGACGGCATCCCTCCATTCCCAAAGGAGCAGTTGGGATAAGTCAGCCTGAATCATGCATCCAGGCTCATTTTCCAGCAGCAGTCCTGGAGGGATTGTGCAAAGTGGGAATTGCCCACGCGTAAGTCATCGCGGGGACGTTCCGGGTCCCGGGTCACGTGCTGGCAGAGCGTGTTGCAGCGAAGCACGGATACCGGGGCGTGGGGTGACTCAGCCGAGGCCGGGAGCCTCGTCCCGCTCTCCTGAGCTCAGCTCCGGGGTGCCAAGGCTTGTCCGCACGGTGGGAGCCTGAGGGGGGTGGCTGCAGGGGGGTGTCTGCTCTTCCTTCTCACACTGTGAACCTAAAGAGCTGCAGAGGCCACTCATGACGGTCAGGTGTAGAGGGGCCATGGAAGTTTTTGGGGAGAGGACTGCTGGGAGAGCAGTGGCCATGGGACGGTGGCTGGGGCAGAAGGACACGGCCGGCAGTGCTCGGCACGGCAGTCGGTGTTTGGCTGCTCCGGTCAGTAGAGATTTTCCGGCTGCACAAAGCCAGACAAATATTCCTTTCTGTTTTTTAGCCCTTTGGCCAGATCATAGAATGGATCATGGAATGGTTTGGGTTGGAAAGGACCTTAAAGCCCACCCAGGCCACCCCGGCCATGGGCAGGGACACCTTCCATAGCCCAGGTTGC
>NW_010240031.1:344-4310 GCF_000690775.1 Eurypyga helias | reverse complement strand
TGAGTAAACCCCCCCCCCCCTTGCCCTGTCACTCCCTGCCCTTGGGATAATCCCCCTGCCCAGCTTTCTTGTAGCCCCCCCAGGCCCTGGAAGATCCACCCCCCCATGAGCACAGGTTCTTGGCCATGAGCAAACACCTCCTCATTTCCACTGAAAAAGCTGGGAGCGAGAAGACGTGGGCTGTTTCCTGAGCATCCCCGTGCCCCAAGTCTTGGGGGATGTCCGAGACGTGCTGGAGCCCCCCAGCCGCTCCCCGCTTGGTTCCGTGCACCAGCACGAGTTACGGCTCAGAGCAGCAGCCGTGTGTCCCTGACCCAACTCAAGACCTTGCTACGCCGTGCAAACATGGACCACTCAACCCTGCCTCTGAAAGGGCCCATTCAGAGGAAAATTCACTTGCCACAAAAGAGCTGTTGATAGCCTGAACTCCCCAAATATTTCATTACATGCTCCTGGCCCCCAAAACCACATATAACCAGAGATAACCAGGCTAAATCTCCCCCCTCCTGCCTGGCCAGGGATAAGGGAGGTTACTACACGGTGGAGGTGTTATGGCTCGGGAGGTCCGTCGGGGTGATGGTCCGAGAGCTCCGGTCCAAGCGTGTGCCAAGGAGGGACCGTGCCACGGCCCAGCGGAGCTACCCAGCTTCCCAGCCCCGCTGATCCCAGTTATTCCTGCGAGGAAGAAGAGCTCAGCTCTTCGTTAAACAAGTTGAGACCGTGGCAACCCCTCCTGCTCGCAGGTCGGCCACCGGAGCGGCTCCTCTGGAGCTGTGGCCTTGGAACGCTCCTCGCCATGACCCCCGAGGGGAGTCGGAGTGTTGGGCACAGCCACCTGGCAGTGTCAGGAGTGACCACACACCCCCCTTGAAACGATCACGGCTCACGTTTTGTGCAAGGAGACGGCAACGAAGGCACCTCGTCGCATCCTGGGCAAGCGGGAGCCAAAACCTGGTGCCCACAAGCCACTCCTTGCTGCAGCATCTGCCGCGAAGACCGAGCTCTCCTTCCTCATCTCCCCCAGCCCGAACCCTCTCGTAACCGCCGTCGGGAAGGGCAAAACACCCAAATTCATGTTGCGTTTTCCTTTGCATCCAACTGCCTCCTCCGCCCGCTTCCAGCAGCTGTGGGGGGATTGCGGATGAGATATAGGGATCCTTCCCTTCCTCCTCACCTGCTGTGGGAGGATGGAGGAGCCAGCGGAAGGCGGGATTGCCTGGCGAATGCTCAGCAGGATGCACCGGGAAGCAACTGGTGGATGAGGCGAAAGCCCAGGGAAGTCTCAACCCATGGAAGAGAAGGATAAACCCCCATCCTCACCAGCTGAGTCCCCTGGAGCATGGGGATGCTCCCCAGCAGGAAAACATCCCTCAACACTTTCCTGAATCCAACCTCACAAGGAATCAGCTGCTCTGGAGCTCCCGGCAGCGTCCGCAGCACCCACAGCACCCTCCGCTTTCCACCCATTACTCACGGCTGGACACGGAGCCCATGGCTATTCCTGCCCCGACCAGGAGGATCCAGGTCTCCATCATCCCGCTCATGGCCGGCTGTGCGTTTCAGAACGTCCTGGAGAGCAGTTTGGGAATGACGGTGCTCCCTGCTATATGTGGGTCCCCTGGGAGCGTGGAGGGGGGGGAGGAGCGTGATGCCACCGAGGATTTCACGGGAAGGCTGCACCCAAACTTTGCCAAGACTCATTATGCGCACAGCTTAATTACAGGGTGCCTGGAGTAGGGCTGGTAAATCCAGTATCCCAGTATTGCTCCACTCCCCGCATGCACCGCCCCGGGGGTGACTGGGAAGCACAGGGAAAGCTTCACAGCGGGGTCTTTGCCCACCCAGACCCCAGCAGATCCCATAGAGGTCTGAGCTGGTGACCATGCTCCCATGCAACTGGTGTTAACTGGGAGCAGCCTTTCTACTCCCTGGTTAATTGGTGGTAACGATCCCTCCTTCCTTGGCAGCTGGCGCTGGGGCTCGGACCCTCTTCCGGCACAGACCAGCCTCGCTTGGAGCCTCCGGCAGCACAGGGAAACCCCGAGGCACAACCACGAGCCGGGCTGCAGCGCCGAGGCTGCTCAGGGAGTGGGTTTTGTGGGCTGCCCCAGTGTGGTCTCGCTCCCGGGACAAGCCCGGAGCTGGTCCATGCCCTTCTCCAGGGAGCCCCCGGGAGCTCAGCCCACGCCTGGTGCGGTCACCAGCCTGCGGCAGAGCCAGCCCGGGCTCAGCTCAGCACGTCCCAGATGGTCCCAGACGGTGGGTGTTTTGCTGTTCCCGGCAGGATAGACAGCTTTCCCTGCTGCCAGAGTCAGGGGGACCCGGCTCCCACTGGTTCCCAGTCCTGGAATGTGTTGTAAGCTCTGACCAGTACACCCAAAGGCAGGGGAGTGACTAGGTCAGTGCCCATCCTGACTCTGATCCGTGGCACAGCCTCACACCAGGCACAGAACCATGGAATGGTTTGGGTGGGAAGGGACCTCGAAGCCCACCCAGCCCCACACCCTGCCATGGGCAGGGACAACTTCCATAGCCCAGGTTGCTCCAAGCCTCATCCAGCCTGGCCTTGGACACTCCCAGGGATGGGGCATCCCCAGCTTCTCTGGGAACCTGTCCCAGTGCTCCCACCCTCTGCGGGAAGAATTCCTGATGTCCCATCTAAATCCACCCCGTCAGTGTCCCGCCAAGCTCCTGGGGACACCCGGCCTCTCCGTGCCCAGGCTCACCGTCGGCGGATCCGGGGACAGGAGCAGGGAGGTGTGCGCTGGGCCGCGGCCCAGAGCCAGTCCCCAGTGACAGGGCAGCGTCACCCGCTGTCACCCAACGCCATGACCCCGTTCCGGGTGTTGCGAGGAGGGCGGTGAGTCAAGCGCCCCGGGGCTGGCTCCGTGTTGCAATAGAGCATGGAGAGGAGATGGAATTGCCCATGCACGGAGCCCACAGCAGCCAGCCCCGGCCCGGGATGCTGGGAGGGGGAGCCGGGATTCCGGGAAGTCACGCTTGTTCCAGTGCCCAACAACACCCCTCGCTCCTCATCCTCATCCAGCCCCTGGCTCTACCCAAAATCTCTCTCAAGGAGGCACCAGCTTCTTATTTTGGCATTTTCCAGTGTTTTCTAGGAGCAGGGCTGCCCGACACCCACCTTTCACCCCCATCCCCTCCTGCCATCCTCTTCTCCGCACCCTCCTGCCCTCACTGTCCTATTCCAGAGTATTTCTCCAGGTGCCTTCTTCTTCGGGACATCACGAGGCTCCTGCAGCTCCATGGGATTTGCTGGTGGGGCTGGACCTCCATGCTTGTGCTCCCAGGGAAAACACAGCTCGGGGAGGATCCAGACCTGAGGGTTGGGGAGGTGCACGGACCATGGGGAGCTTCCCAATGGGATGGTCCTCACAGCCTGTGCCGGGAAAACCAGACATGGCTCAGCTTTTCCATCCAAGGGGGGATTTCTCCAGCTGGCCAGGCCAGCATCCCGCTGCAGCCAGGAAAGCCCTGGATATACCCATCGATCCGGCCATCCAACGGCAGGATGGAGGGGATCTGCAGGCCCAGAAAGCTGGAAAAGCTTCAACTCTGGCTTAACCCTTCCTTCCCCACACAGGAGCTCTCACCGCCTGCTCCTTCGGTCCTTCCGGGCAAACATCCCGGGAAAGGCGGCTGTGGGTAGTCCGGGCTGCCCTGTTTGGGTCCAGAAGCCAAGGAATTGGGTGCAGATGTCAAGGAATTGCCATTGCCTCCCTGCTTTGCCCTGGCTTGGACACGCATGCTGCTGGGACCACGCGTGGGGCTGGAATGTGACACCTGGGAGACGTCAAATTCCACCCAAATTCCAAAGAACCTGGTCCCCATCGAGCATGGCCACCGGCTGCCTTGCGGAGAACCAGAACGCCCAGTATTGCCCTGGGGGGGTCCCGGGGTGCTGGGGGCTGCGAGGAACCCGCCCCCCCTCTCACAGCATGGCTCAAA
>NW_010240031.1:0-217 GCF_000690775.1 Eurypyga helias | reverse complement strand
CTCTGGCTGGCGGCTCTGTGCTGTCCCGGCTGGGGCACAGCCCTGCCAGGGGCTGCGAACCCCCCCGTGCTGGTACCCCACAAACGGGGGAGCGTTTAGGGGCTGCCCTCACCCCTGAACCCCGCAGCATCATCCAGGTCTGCTCCGAGCGTTGGGAAGGTCATCGCTAAAACTGCTCCGTGCTCACACCGGGATGCTCCGGCAGGGGGGTCCCACC
>NW_010240030.1:0-501 GCF_000690775.1 Eurypyga helias | reverse complement strand
TGAGCTGCTCTCCGAGAGGCCCCACACGTGGGGAACGAGCACAGAGCAGCCCCTTGGTCCCATCCCGGTTGTCTCCAGAGGCAGCTGGAAAGGGCCGGCCCGGCTGAGCCGTGCTGCTGCCCACATCACCTCCCCTGCCCGGGAGATGGGCCGCTCTTTCCCCCTGCGCGACGCCACTGGCAAAATCACGGCACTAATTAGATGCGATGGAGAAGCGAGGGCAGTGGGATGGGGGTCCCAGGGTTTCTGGGCCGGTGTGGGGCAGCGGGATGCCCTGTGAGCACGGTGGTGCGAGGCTCTCCCCACGCTGTGCTGTCACAGGAGGTTGTGTCTCGCCGGCGCGCGTCAGTCAGCGCTCGTGAGGTGACAGGGCTGATGTTACGTGTCATAACACCACGCGTCTGCAGGGACTTTGGGGGTTTCTGTAATGTTTCAGTGCGTCTCTCCTTGTAGCGTTCTGGGCGCGGGAAGGTGGGGTGCCACCAACGCCCGTGGGAGGTG
>NW_010240029.1:0-5362 GCF_000690775.1 Eurypyga helias | reverse complement strand
GAGACGGAAACTTTATCGGCGTCAGCTGCTGTGATGGCCCCACCCCCACCCCCCCGCCACGCGATGCCCACGGGCCGAGGGACGTCACTCCTCGGGACAGGGCTCTTGTTGTCCCCTGGGTTTTGTGCAGCCTTTTGGCAGGCAGCTTCCTTGGGACGAGGCGAAAAAAGTTCAGGGATCGCTTTTCTTGACCTTGGCCCTGTTGAAGCGAATGAAACGGGCGCTGTCTCCATCCCTCATCTAAAACCCGCGGTGCCGGGGACCCTTCCCGTGCCGCCCCGTGGCTGGTGAGACAGCTGAGGCCTTGGGGGTATCTGGGATTTCTGGCCGTTCCTCTGTGGTTTTAAGGCCGGTGGAGAATCTCCGCCGTGCCCAGAGCCGTGGTCATACATCCCTCCTCATGGCCCCGTCAGCCCTGCGCTAGGGTTGGGGCTCGCTTCTTCCCACCATGAGGGTCAGTCTTGACGTGTCACCGCCACCACCTGCAACCCGACTTCTGAATTTTTGTGGTTTTGATGGGAAAAGGTGAGAAACCTAATTTTCTAGGTGCTCTTGTAGTTGGAAGTTCCGCTTAGTGGCATTGACGTTTTTGCTCTGTTTTGAAATAGGACTTTTTGCCTAAATGTGCTGTGAGGGAGGTCTGCAATTCTGCCACTCCGCCTTCCAAACTGCTGGAGGTAAAAAAGAACAAGTGTATACTGAGTAAATCCTGAGTTCTCGGTGAGTAAATCTGCAGTCGTGTTTCATCAGAGGATATAGACTGGTTGGAGCAAGTCCCAGAGGAGGGTCAGGAAGATGCTCCGAGGGCTGGAGCCCCTCTGCCATGGGGACAGGCTGAGAGAGTTGGGCTTGTTCAGCCTGGAGAAGAGAAGGCTCCAGGGAGACCTTATAGCACCTTCCAGTACCTGAAGGGGCTACAAGGAAGCTGGGGGGGACTTTTTCCAAGGGCCTGTAGTGACAGGACAAGGGGTAACGGGGTTAAATTGAAAGTGGGGAGGTTTAGACTGGATATCAGGAAGAAATTCTTCCTGGAGAGGGGGGTGAGGCACTGGCACAGGTTGCCCAGAGAAGCTGTGGATGCCCCATCCCTGGAAGTGTCCAAGGCCAGGCTGGATGAGGCTTTGAGCAACCTGGTCTAGTGGAAGGTGTCCCTGCCCATGGCAGGGGGGTTGGAACTGGATGGTCTTTAAGGTCCTTTTCAACCCAAACCAGTCTGTGATTCTGTGTGTGTGACTTCCCCGTCTAGTTTGCACCCAATCGTGGCTGCATGTCCAGCTCCCCTACCTCCCCGAAATTAATTGAAATTAGCTGCCTGAATTAGAGACTTCTGAAAATGCAGCAAAATCTCTGGTGGCCCTTGAAATATCCTTACAAATTCTGACACAAGCAGTTTTACTCTCACTCGTGTATTGGCAGGCTTCCTGTTTTCTCTTTAGCTTCCAATTAGCTTCTGGAGATTTAACGAACCTGTGAACCAGCCCGCTTTTTTTGAAGACTGATGACCTCACAGAAACGTATACACTGCATACCGCATCCACAAGATCAACAAGTAGCCTTGAAAGTTCAGATTAGCTCAACCCTTGTGCTCCTGCATACAGTTACAAAAATAGCTTGAGTTGTAACCTACAGTTTGTTTTAATGGTGCTTAACACCTGCTTTTCAAATTGAAGGGCAAGCTTATGTATGCTTTTTACAGTTGTTTTTACTGGGCTGACACATGGCTCAAGCCACTAAATCTTACGGAGATAACGGTGCTCGGCATCACTTTGAATTTAGCACATCATCTTTTAAAAACAAAGAGGTACTGAGGTTGATTGTTAATTACTATGCATTCAGTTTAGAACTTTAGAGTCTGCTTTGATGCCTCGTTAAGCTTTTCATCCTTTTACATATTCTTAAAAATCACTGCCCAACAACAGAACTGATGGTTGAGGCATTCATGCCCTAAACTGCAGCTGTCCAGCATCCTCTTCTCTATTAAAATTTACATTTATTGGGTCATTTTTGGGTGTACAGTGCTGCCAGGGGGGATTAGAGCCAGCCAGGTGCCAGCTGACATCGTGATTGTGATGTTTTCCACTGAATCACCTGCAGCCAAAGTCCTGATTTGGAAGCAGGCTGTGTGGCTCTGGAATGGATCCTGGATTTTAATATGCCATACCTTACAATCGGTCACCCCAGCAGCTTTTTGCTCCGTAGGTTTTGGTTGGAAGAGGAGGAATCCAGCTAACAAGCATCATTTCTCCTTGCGGCCAAGGCACTGGCTTTCAAAGCCAGTGAACAAATATATCTCAGGGGATTTTCTGGGCATTTAAATCACCTGTAAGTTGGATTTGACCTTTTGGCATTTGGTTGGCTCATACTCGCCCGTGTGACTGTCTCACCATAAGTAATTGAGAGCGATTGAACAGGAGTCGGTGGAGGGGTAACGGGTAGGAGGGGGCTGCCTCCTGGGGCTCAAGGACCACTGGCCTTAGAAACTTATGTGATGGATACGTGGAGAAATCGCACACGTGGCATGTGTGAAACACGTGGAATTGTGAGTGGCTTGGGAATTGCCTGTTACTATCAGAAACCTGCCTTCTGTTCAAGAAGATGCATATGCTTCCCTGTATTTTTATGATAGGTTGTTGTATAATACGTAGGGGATTTATCAGGGGTGGGTTTATTGCAATTACCATGCCTTTTTGTTTGGATATACAACCTCCGCTGGGGGGGAAAAAGAGCAATACCATCAATTTCAGGATAACGTGACGCGCGTGGGGTTGTAGTTGGTAGTGACTTAAGCCGCTGAAGGGGTGAGTCCAGGGTTTGTGTGGAGGGCTGGGAGAGCCCGGGCTTTACTCGCCCGCTCCGCAGCTGCTGCTGCGCTCAGTGTCGCTGCCTGGCAGTCGCCCAGGCTGCTGGCTCCCCGGGAAGAGGAAGGCAGCTGGGGTGCCTGCGACGGGTTGTGCCGGAGATTTGGTCTCCCCTGGAGACCCGTCGCGTCCCGTCGCGTCGCCGCTCTTTGTTGTTGGTGTGCGTGGGCTCTGCCCATGGGAAAACCACCCCGGTCGCCAGAGGGATGGATCATAAAACAAGATCTTGACAAAAGAGCTGATGGAGGGTGTGAATACCACCTTGTTTCCCACTTCCAACTATTGTTTGGGAATACTTTCCCCCTGTTTTGTTTTGTTTTGATTTTGGGTGTTTTTTTGTTTCCTTTCAAGCTGAGTTGGCTGTTGATGCTGCCCTGGCTCGCCTCTCCATCGCCAGCCCGGCAGTAGCTGGGTGAGTACCCGCAAAACCACCCTGCCTGTGTTTGCCTGACGCGGGCACCCCGGTTCGGGCTGGAGTTGCTGGAGGAGGCTTCGGTATTGCCAAGGCTCTGAGGCTGCCCTGTGACTGCAGAGAGCCCGTCCTCGGGGATGTTGGCAGCACCAGTTTCGACGCTCTGCGGGGACCCCGCAAGGCGTCGTGTGTGTGGAGCGTAATTCTCAGTCCTGCTGGCTCGGCGGGCACAGGCAGGGGCGCTCAGCCCTGGCCGGCCCCGGCAAAACAAGGTCTTCCGTGGGCTGTGTTGTGTCTCCGTGGTTTGGCTCGTTGGTTGTCCTGCTGCAGCTCCCCGGCTTGAGTCCAGCGGGAGCAGGGAGAGGGCGGTGGTGGGGCGGCATCTTCGTGCGTGGAGCACCGGGGGCTCAGGCCATGGGTATAATAGCTCGCTGTGCAATTCTCGTGTCGTACACTCTGCCAGTCAGAAGGATTTGCAGCAAGATGCAGTGGGCTTGGCTGTACAGCATGCTTGAACAAGTTGAGCGAGAATTTCCATTAATTAATTCCACACAGAGTTCATTTTATGAATTGAGGTAGAAGCAGCAGAGCTAAGCACCAAGTTTGGGTTCTACAGCCTCCTACCTCCCCCTCTAGCTTTCTGTGTCTACTTCTGACTTCTGAGTGGCTTCCATTTCAAGGTTTTCAGTTTGTCTCTTTAAAAACCCTCAACATTCCACCCCAGAAGGCCTCAGCCACGCCAATAGGTGCTTTACATCCTAATTAATGAGGTGTCATTTGGACCCAGTAAGCTCATGGTGCACAAACTGTGAGATTGGCCATTGATTCAGGAGGCAATTGCACTGTGTTGGCAAGGTGTCAGCACAGGTTTGTTCTCAGCGTGGCCAGAGCCTTAATCAGATTTTCCCTGTGTGTCATGTCCTCAAAACCAGAAAACACTGTTGAGATGCGAAGGATTGCTCTTTCCTCGGTTCGTCATGTACCAACATGCAACTTTATGATTTTGGGGGTCTGACCCAGAATGTGCTTAAACTTTCTGTTATGAGACATGCCCAGTTTCTTTACTTGGTCTGGCGATGAGCGGGGATGGCGAGTTGCCACTACTGTGTGTTGTGTATTTCAGAGAGCCCGAGGCTTGGCGTCGCCTTGCAGGAGGAGTTCTGTCCCGATGGCCGTGGATGTGGGAAAATCACTTTCTGAAGCCTCACTGAGCAGGAAGGCCGAGGGGGATGGTAGGTGGGACTGCACAGAGGTGGAGACGGACTACCCGGAGCTGGCAGACAGCCTACGCCAGCTTTTAGGGGCCGAGGAGGGCGAGCGCTGCTCACGGGGGACAGAGAGTGTGGCAATGAGCGGACGTGATCGCTTGGCCACTGGTGTTACCCAGGGAGGCTCGACCTACCACCGAGAAGCGTCTTCGGCATCCTCATCCAGACTTCCCAGAGCAAGAGCAAGCCTCTCGGAGGCAGCGGTGTTAATTTATGGAGGCACCGGCAGCGGCGGTGTGCCGCGTCACGTTAGCCAGCGGTTCCTCTCCTCAGAAGAGCAGCAGGTGAGAGGGTGGTACGTACGGGCGTTGCTGCGGCACCGGGAGGTCCCAGGCGAAGCGGGGACTTGCTTGGGCTGTCTGAGCAAGGGTTTTCCATCCCCTCCAGATGGAGTGAGCCCACACCAGGCCCAGGCTAAGCTGTGTGGTGGGGAAGGGCTGGGCTCCAACACCTGAGCCGTTGCTTCCGTTCCTGTGTTGCCACCACGGAACCGGAAAGTTGCTTGGGATGGGGCTCCTTAAATAAGTGCGTCTTGCTGCCAAATGACTTGTGCAGCTTCCCAAGCCCTCAGGATGCCTTTCCTTAAAACCAAGCCCCATTCTGGGCCCTGGGCAGCTGCGTGCTGTCCTGCAGACATTCCCCTTCCAGACTGTCCTCACGGCGTGTCTGGGGCTGGGCTTTTATCCATGTCCCAGCACAAAGGAGCCTTTTGTCGGCACGCTGTGCTTCATTTCATGCATCTCTCTCTCCCTTTCCTTTTTCCCTGTCCTCAAGCAGGTGAAGGCATCGGGCTGTTGGGAGCCGGCATCCAGCCCTCCCAGCCG
>NW_010240028.1:2895-7084 GCF_000690775.1 Eurypyga helias | reverse complement strand
AGGGGGCTTGAAGGGGGGTGGGGGTGGGCACCCCCTGCGAGCTGGAGCTCCGGGTCCCCGTGGGAGCACGACCCCGGGTGTTATCCCCCAGGGTTGGAGGCACAGAGCGCCGTATCCCCCATCCCAACGCCCTGCCGTGGCACCCAGGCTGACCCTCTTCTTCCTCCTTTCGCCCCCAGCCTCTGGCACTCCCCGGAGCTGCTCTCCGACGTCCAGGACGGCTACAGCGTCTCAGGGCACCTGCTCGTCTGCTTCTCCTCGGGTAAGGAGTCTGCAGGGCGATGGCTGCAGCCACCCCGCCAGGCTTTGCCCGCTCCCGCTTCAGCCTCACGCAGTACAAGCCCCCAGCTCAGGGGCTGGGTGACTCTCCGTGCCTCCTGCCTTAATCACGAGCGCAGGGCCCGCAGGCTGACAGCCCTCGGGACCCAGCATCTCCCCACCCTCAGCCAGGGTGGAGGCGTTTCCGATGCCTGGAGCATGGTCACGCCACCCTCCTCCTCCTCCTCACTGCAGCAGGTACACCAGCCGGACCCCTCAACCCTCTCTCCCTCATCCCGCAGGTTACTTCATCCACGACACCCTTGACATCATCTTCAACCACCAGTCCCGCTCCTCCTGGGAGTACCTGGTGCACCATGCCATGGTGAGTACGGCTCCAGGGTGGGCTACCACGCACCCCAGGGCTCAGCCCACACAGGTTTCCTGCGCTACGGTGGGGCAAGCCGGAGCCTTTCCCTCTGCCTCACCCCGGCTGCCAGGTAGGCTGTGCATCAAGAAGGCGAGAGCACCCGGCAGGGCAGGATGCCTGCCCGCGTCAGCTCGGAGCGCTGGGAGCCAGGCAGGCTGCCACGGCGGGCAAGGGAAGGGCCGGAGGCTGGTCCCAGCTCCCTGCTCAGGGAGGTGTAACTGGTGCTGTGAGGGAATTGGCTCTCCAGCCTGCTTTTCCCTTGGCGCAGGGGCCCACAGAGCGGCTGGGTCCTCTGGGGGGGGTGGGAAGCAGCACCGCGTATGCCCAAACCGTAACGGGGGAAGGACTTGCCTCCCCCAGGGTGAGGAGAGCTGACCCTGCTCTGTGTGTCTCCCCACCCCCAGGCCATCTCTGCCTTCGTCTCGCTCATCATCACGGGCCGTTTCCTGGTAGCAGCGATGCTGCTGCTGCTGGTGGAGGTGAGCAACATCTTCCTCACCGTCCGCATGCTGCTGAAGATGAGCAACGTGCCTTCCCCGGTGCTCTACCAGGCCAACAAGTACGTCAACCTGGGGATGTACTTCGCCTTCCGCCTGGCACCCCAGGCTTACCTCACCTGGTACTTCCTCCGCTACGTGGAGGTGCAGGGCCAGGGTGCCTTCCTCACCGCCAACCTCCTGCTGCTCGATGCCATGATCCTCATGTATTTCTCCCGTCTCCTCCGCTCCGATTTTTTCCCCTCCCTGCGCAAGGGTTCTGCGGGGAGAGACGTGGATGGTGAGAAGTTTCTGATAGACTGAGACGTGTGCGCCGAGGGGGACCTGGGCTCCGGCTCCTGGAGGTCTCGGCCTCTCCGAACCTGCTCTGATGTGCCTTAGGGCTCGCTCCCTGGCCCCGGGCCCTGCCTTCACCCGCTCTGCTGCCTGAAAGTGCTTCCCTGCCGGACCAGCCCGACAGCCTTGCCCAGACACGGGGATGCCACCAAAGCCAGGGGCATGGCCGATGGAAAAGCAGCCCAAGCTGGCGTCTACGCAGGCAGCTGGAGGGCCAGGGGGGGCCGCGTTTCGCAGCTGATGGCCTGAGAGGGTTTTGAGGGAAGGGACGAGTCCTTCCCGTGGTGATGTTGGGTGTTACATGCATTAAAATCGGTCTGTTTACTGCTGCCGCAGCACTGGGCTGGCTTTTCTGTCGGGCAGTGTCAGGGGGAGCATGGAGGGGGGCAGACAGGGCCGTGGGAATGGATGTGTCCCTGTTCCCAGCGGAGGGCTGGCAGTCCTTGCGGAGAGAGAGGGCACATTTCTGCCGCTCGCTTTATTCTAGGAACCCTCCAGGGATGTGCTCAAGCCTGCTGGGTGCTACCAGCCCAGCTGCGCCGTGCTGAGCCTTGAAAAGGAAGACCCCATCCCTCCCACGGATGGGTCTTTCCCCTCCTCCTCTGCTCTTCCAGAGCCCCAGGGCTGCGCAGGGAGCAGGGCAAGTGAGCCAGGAGAGGTACGGAGCCCTGCTGCGGTCCCTGAGCTGCCTGTCTCCAGCCTGGCTGGGCTGCATGACTCACCCGGCAGCCACGTGAAGCGGAGCTGGCATGGGAAAGCCGTGTGGGGCCGTGGGCTCTTCCTGGAAGGCTGCTGCCCGCTCGCATCCCCCCCTGAAGCCATCTTCACCAGCACAGCTCCAGCCCTCTGCGAGCGTGCTGGGCCCGCTCCTGCAGCGGCAGGACCAGGCTGCCCCCCAGCAGCGCCCCCCAAGAGAGGTGGGAGGAGAGAAGGGTGTTGCGGTCCATGGGGGAGCAGGGCCAGAACCGGCCCAGCCGGTCCTGTGGAGGACCAGAGCATTGGGAAGGCAAATCCTGCTGACGTGACAGCTCCCGGATCACACCAGACTGGCGTAAAGTAGTGGGGTTTAGAGGGAGTCGTGCCAAGCCCCTGCTCCAGGGCAGGATCCGTCCTCCCAGCACCACCGCCGGCTCAGGGAGGCAGTTGCTGCGGATGACTCCGGTGATTGAGCTCACCCTCCCTCCAGAGAGCTGGGAAGCACCCCACAGGGCCGGGATCCTGCCAGGGCTCCCCTGTGCGCATGGACACAGGTGCAGGGAGTGTGCGCCGGGAGCAGCCGTGCGATTCCTGGGATGCTGCATGGATCACACTAGCTTCAAACCCACCACCTCAACCCCCCCTCACTCCAAGCAGAGCTCAGCAGCCCCACGCCAAGCTGCAGGGAGCCCCAGGGGGCACAGCCCTGAGTGACACACCCTAACACCTACGCATCTTCAGCCCCGTGGCCTCCCGTGTGCCAACTCCATCTGCAAACATCCCACACAACCGAGCCCCAATCTTCCCATCGCTGCGCTTGTCCCCTTGTCTCTCCCCACGGCGCAGACACAGCACCGGGAGGACCAGCCCACGCTCCCACTGCCCTTCCAGCAACACGCAAGGGTCAGGGATGACAAAAATTCCCCCACTGCCCTCCTGGATTCCAAGCTGGAGCATCTCCCAGTAGCGCAACGCTGGGGCAGCTGTGGGTCAGGCCAACTGCCAGCCCGGAGCGAGAGGCAAGCACAGGGAAGCGAAGCGCTGGACAGCAGCAGGCACTGGGTGAAGTTGAGGTAGGGTCAGGGCAGACTGCAAGTCATGCTGATGAGAAATCCCTCCCCGTCCTCTGCGCTGCGGCACGTACCTGCGCGGAACCCCTGCTGCTGCTCGGCCTTTTCCCAGGCTGCGCCCAGTCCAAGGGCGGGAGGTTGGTGCCCTCGACCCCAAAAAGCCAGCGGGAACATCGGACAGAAGGGAACGGGGCCACCTGGGGTCTGGGCAGCATCGCACTCCCCACAGCAGGGCTGCCCGTTGTTCAGCCTTCCCTGGCCCGGCACAGCTCACCAACAGCCCCTGCTCCCCCAGTTTCAAGCCCCTGACCTGGGGACAGGGCGAAGGGCAAGACCCTGGGCTCTGGCCTGCACCCAGGGTGCTGCAGCACCCACAGAGCAGGAGGGTGTCAAGGGAAGAGGCAGTTCCTCACCCCTTACAGCAGGGAGAGAGCTTCCCATCCCAACTGAGCATCCCACAGGGCGCAGGGAGAAAGGGGGGTGCTTCCGGGCTGCCCCCACTGCTACCCCCCAGCTTCTAGAAGCAGGCTGGCAGCAGCTGCACACAGGCTTTGTGACACCCAGAACCACCCTCCTCAGACAGGGCGAGGGTGCCACAGCAGCCGGCCTCTCCCACACCGCCCCGATGCGTATCGGGTGCTGGGAAGCACGACTGGGTGCTGGGAGCACCGGGTGGGGAGTCCCCAGCTTAGGCCCATGCACCCCAGCACTGATCTTCCCCCAGCATGGCCCCCCCTTCACCATCCAAACCACCGCTCCGCGACTCCGCTGCCAGCAAGAGGCTGGAAGGAACGCGGTGTCCCGCTGCCCAGGAGCTTGATTACTCGGATCAATATTTGGTCAGGGCTTTCACAGTCTCCCTCAAGTGCAGCTACGTGCTCAAATCAAGTACCCACAAGGCT
>NW_010240028.1:2614-2834 GCF_000690775.1 Eurypyga helias | reverse complement strand
GTTATCTAATATCCGAGGAAGCCAAAATCGGACGAGGCAGCAACAGGAGCTATTTGGAAACAGCCCTGAGGAGGGCTGCGACCCCGCGAGCTGCGACGCAGGGATTAGGGATCACATCAGGGAAAACCCACACCAAGCCCCCGCAGCGTCAGCTTGAGGACTTTGTCAAACGAAGCGTAAGCAGACACACTCGGAAAACGGCGTGACACCGCCCGAACCA
>NW_010240028.1:328-2596 GCF_000690775.1 Eurypyga helias | reverse complement strand
ACCGCCAGACACACTCGGAAAACGGCGTGACACCGCGCTCGTGCCAGGTCCAAACCACAAACAGGTTTTGTTGCAGTTACTATCTCCTCCCGGGCCTTCATCAGCCTGCGGAACACTCCGGAAGGAAGCGATGTAGGACACCCAGAACACTGACCAAACAGCTTAATTACACACAGGGCAGCAAAACACCAGAGGATACGAGAGGCCTGAGGTAAACAGATTTTGAGATTTGGGGCAGTGCTGCCTCATGTTTAGCAACAGCAAGAGAAGAGGAAACCCCAGAGGGTGGGACTGACGGAGCAGCCAGCTCTGCCCACCGAGTACTCAGCTACGGTGGGAGGGAGAAACCCCTTTACTGGGATGGACCCCCAAAAGCTTCCTGGGCGCTCCCTTGGACACAGCCCCAACTGCCACAAAACACAAGAGCCCCTCCGTGGTGTTACAGGGTTTATTATCCTGTCTGTACAGTCCTTGGTAGATGCAGTTTAGATGATTCCAATCTGGAAAGAAGCAAAGCACATTAAAGCAGATGTTACAGCAGTGGGAAGGCAGAGCCTCCACCAGACATCCCTGCCAGGGCCGCATCTTCCCAGGATTCCTGTCCTCCGACAACAGGCTTCTTCCTCCCAGACCTGCCCCAGTGCCTTACGCAACCACTTTACATGTTTATTCCAGCGTCGCCCGTGCTAATCCACAGCCACATTCCCTCACCGCACTCCGTACCACCGCTGCCTCCTGCCTGCCTCCACCACCTCGAGGACTGAGCTGTCCCACAGCCACGCTCCTGCCATCATTCCCACTCCTTCCAAGGGGCGAGAACACAAGCTGCAGGGCAGTTTCTGCATCCTCCCCGCTAATACTCCACAGATCTGCCTGCGGAGTGGAGCCCCTCCCTGGAAGAAGTGAGGAACAGCAGCTCTCCCTCGGTAACCTTTCCCACCAACCCTCACCATCTTCCAGGCAGATCTGGGTTAGCTTTGCTAGACAATGCAATCTTGCTTCCCAACACCCGGATTCCACAGAGGACGCTCCCCAGAGGCGCCACTGTGCTGGAAGCACAAGTGCCTGTACGCCGAGAAGAACAACTAGGCGCAGGAGACACAAAGGAGCACAAAGTTTCAAAGATTTCTCACCTTGTTGGCTACATCCAGCGCATCATAATCGGGAGCCAGTCGGACGTAAGCCTTCTTCTCCCCATCAGGCCTAGAGCGCAAGAGGAGAGATCAGTACAGGCACTTTTCCTGCTACAGCACTGTGCATCAGTGGTTCCTTTGGAAACATCACTTTACTCAGTGGTAAAAAAATGTTCACATCATGTGCACACAGCTCCTTGAGGGTTGCAAGAGCTCCCTGAACTCACTGTGACCCAATCTCCTGCTAAACGCCATTTGGGGCTCCTGAAGCATCTCACACCCACCTACCGTCCCTCCCCTTCTCACCTAATCAACGTGTTGACCTTGGCCACATCGATGTCGTACAGCTTCTTGACAGCCTGTTTGATCTGGTGCTTGTTCGCCTTGACATCCACAATGAAAACCAGAGTATTGTTATCCTCGATCTTCTTCATGGCCGACTCCGTCGTCAAAGGGAACTTGATGATGGCGTAATGGTCCAGCCTGCAGGAGAGAGGCCCTGTGGTTAACAGACGGTTGGCAGACACCACCTCGGCACTTCAGGGCTTTCAAATACCACAGGTACCGTCTAATAAGGTTTGGGGTGCATCAGTTGCCAAAAGGTTTTAATCACAAACTCTCAGGCTTTGGTCGCTTGAAATCATCACCTGCACCCCAAACCCCATCCCCCCAAGGTGTAGGTTCAGCTGACAGGGCAGCAGGCTGCAGGTCCCCACACCAGCCCATGCTGGTGGTTGTCCGTTACAGGTTGCCCAGAGAAGCTGTGGATGCCCCATCCCTGGGAGTGTCCAAGGCCAGGCTGGATGAGGCTTGGAGCAACCTGGTCTGGTGGAAGGTGTCCCTGCCCATGGCAGGGGGATGGAACTAGATGATTTTTAAGGTCCCTTCCAACCCAAACCATTTTATGGTTCTATGATTCTATGCACAGGGCTCCTCCCACCCCACAAGCCCTGCAGTGGGGCAGAGGCCAGCACCCCACACGTACTTGTTTCTCCGTGGGGCGCTTTTCCGGGGGTACTTGGGCTGCCGCCGCAGTCGCAGAGTCTTGGGCCTGCGGAAGGTGGGCGATGTACGGATCTTCTTCTTCTTGTGACTGTGGACCCCCTTCAGAACGGCCTTCTTGGCCTTCAGCGCC
>NW_010240028.1:0-293 GCF_000690775.1 Eurypyga helias | reverse complement strand
AGCTCGGTCAGCACAGGCAGGACCTGCACGCGCTCCCCTGCCTGCCCCAACGCGCCACGGCTTCCCCTGTCACGCCACTCAACCAACAGGACATCTCCAAGCGCTCCACGCTCCTTCACCCAACCGAATCCAACCCAAGAACGCCCAACGCGGTTGAAATTTCTCCTTCCCCCCCCAGCACACCCGTCTCCCACCACACGACCGGGTGCCCAGCTCCCGCACGCCCCCAGACCCCAAGAGACCCGGTACCACGCCGGGAGCCCGCTCTCCCTCAGGTAACAGCGCTGGGCCCG
>NW_010240027.1:587-840 GCF_000690775.1 Eurypyga helias | reverse complement strand
CGGGGCAGCGCGTGTGTAAACACGGGGAATCAGCGCGAACGGGACTCGCTCCAGTCTGGGCCCGGCTGTCGCGGTGGGACTAAAGCCAAGAGGAGAAGTCCAGGAGGGCTCTGGACCACGGGGCAGCTCCCCGTTACCTCGCCCTGGGGTCCCCTCTGGGGCCGGACGAGCTGACCCTCAGCCCAGTCGCGGGACCCGAGCCCGGGCTGGCTCTGCGGCGGGGGGGCCGGGGCGGGGGCGAGCGGGGGCGGCG
>NW_010240027.1:0-564 GCF_000690775.1 Eurypyga helias | reverse complement strand
CTGGGGCAGGTCCAGCAGGGATCAGCAGTGCTGTGTGGCCGTGGGAACCCGCTCCCAGCTCCCACCCCATGGTCTCCTCCGCACCCTGCTCCTGGGATGGGCTACGGACCCTGTGCCAGGGCACAGCTGGTTTCATTCCCAGCTCCAGCGTGATCCTTGGGCACAACGTGCTGACCTCGTGGGCCACAGTTTCCCCTCTCACGGATATCGAGTTCTTCGCAGGGAGCTGCTCCGCGGCCTGCCCCGAGCTCCGTTACACTTGGGGAGGGGGTGGGAGGTGAGCGAGTGACTGTGCGGTATTTAATTGCTAGATGAAGTTAAACCATGATATGAACTGTGTTGGGTTTCCCCGCTCTGCAATCCAGCGGGAGAGGGGATCTCTGCCCCGGGATGGGATGGGGCAAGGAGAGCCCCTGGCTCCCAGCTGGGGCGCAGAGAGCGCCTGGAGCCCAGAGCTGCTCAGCCAGCTGCATCCCAGCAGCTCCCTGCACAAATCCGGCTGCACTCCGCTCACCCCGCACAGCACCGGCCCCAGCGCCCAGGGCAGCATCCCCTGCGGGCAGC
>NW_010240026.1:8447-9517 GCF_000690775.1 Eurypyga helias | reverse complement strand
GGGGTCCAGGGACACATCCTGGAGTACACACGTGCGGGGAGAGAGGAGCGTGTGCCATGGGCAAGGGGTCTGCGCAGACGTACGTAATGGGGTGCTGCACCCCTTGCCCACATCCACAGAGGGTCTGCCTATCCATAGGTACCTGTGCGTGCTGGGAGAAGGTAGTGCGTTGGGTGAGTGTGTGCGTTTGTGCGCTCTGGTCTTGTGTGTGCACACGGCATGAGCCGAGCATGTGCCACATGCGTGCGTGCAAGGCACCCGAGCACACGTGCACCACGCTGGGAGAGGTGAGCACACTGCACGTGTGCGTGCGGGGGTCCTGTGCACACCCACCGGCAGCGTGCCCTCTGTGTGCGTGTATGCACGCTGTGTTTAAGGTGCGCGTACGCCGCGGGGAGCACCGGACGTGCGTATGTTGCACAGGGCGGTTCATGTGGACATGCGTTTGTGCAGCTGTGTGTGTTGTCAGAGGGGCTGTGTGTGTCTTTGCACACGTGTGTGCTGTTGGGGACAAGAAGTGCTCATATGTGTATGTGGGGAGCCAAGTGTGAGCGTTTTGTGGGCTCACCTGTAGGTGTGTGCGATGTTGGGAGAGGTGGGGGTGTGTGCTGTGAGCACATGCATGTGTGGGGGAGGTGGGTGTGCGTACCCATGCTGTCAATCCGTGTGTGAGCACAGAGGCGTGTTTTGGGTGTGCGGCATGCACTGAGCCCTGAGCTCCATCTGCAAGAACCGGCAAGGCACCTCAAGACAGGGCCAGAGACTTGCCTGCAGGCTGGGGCCACGGAGGAGTCCCCCTGAGGGGTGCTGTGTGTCCCCAGGCCCTGGTCAAAGGG
Organism: Eurypyga helias; assembly: GCF_000690775.1. NCBI lineage: Eukaryota > Metazoa > Chordata > Aves > Eurypygiformes > Eurypygidae > Eurypyga > Eurypyga helias. Next base: position 8,681 of record NW_010240026.1, on the reverse strand, counting down.
GTCAGACTGCAATGTGGCCTGGATCCCCCAACAAGCTCCCAGAGCCCCAGCCCCTGCCTGGCATGGGAAGGATGAGGCTGTGCATCTCCTCTGTCACTGAAGGGACGCACTGCTGCTGGCTTCCCCTGTTCCCAATTTAGCAGGGTAAACTGAGTCACCAGAGTGCTGCCAAGAACTTCTCCAGGTGTCAGACAAGTGCGTAAGCTGGGGTGAGCATACGGCACCCACAGCACC
>NW_010240026.1:8042-8416 GCF_000690775.1 Eurypyga helias | reverse complement strand
CCCCAGCCGCCAACATCCCCCCCTCCACCTGCCCGTGTGTCACTTTTTTCCTGACCTGTCCTTCCTACAGAGGCAGTTTTGTCAGGAGGCAAAGGAGGGTTCTTGCTCTTCCCTGGCCTTTTACGGCCAGGGCAGCTGCAGGGCTTGTACAGGTCCCTGGGGCCGAGCAGCAGCATTCCGCAGTACTAGCACGAACAGTGGCGTGGCTTCTGCCCCATCCCACAGCCAGGGCAGCTTGTCACCGAGACCACAGCTGCTGCACTTGGTGGCACAGGGTGACAGCAGTGTGGAGTACCAGGGGCTGCTGGCTCTGTCCCCTCCAGGCCCACCTGCATGCCGCAGGGACCAGGGGCAGCCGCCCTCCACACCCCGGC
>NW_010240026.1:0-7695 GCF_000690775.1 Eurypyga helias | reverse complement strand
CGCGCCTTTTTCGGGCAGGGCCAGCTGCAGGGCTTGTACAGGTCCCTGGGTCCGAGCAGCAGCATTCCGCAGTACTAGCACACAAGGAACAGTGGCTTCTGCCCCATCCCACAGCCAGGGCAGCTTGTCACCGAGACCACAGCTGCTGCACTTGGTGGCACAGGGTGACAGCAGTGTGGAGTACCAGGGGCTGCTGGCTCTGTCCCCTCCAGGCCCACCTGCATGCCGCAGGGACCAGGGGCAGCCGCCTTCCACACCGCGGCACCGAGCATCTTGTGGAAACAGCCACTGGCCGTGGTGGGATCTGGCTTTGCTCTCGGGCTCCACAGACTGGGTTGAGCCTTTGCCTGCTTTGTCATGTCCCTTTGCAGGGAAAAGTCACTGCTTTTGGGGTCTCTGGCTTCCCCCCGTGTATCGCCGGAGAAGCTGTCCCTTGTCCTTCCACAGCTGGTGATCCCCGGGGCTCCCCAAGCTCCTGGCAGCCCAGCAGCGCTCGGCGTTGCGTAGCATCGTCGCCAGACTCTCCTGCAGGAATGAGCCCCTTCCCCAGGAGGGAAGGGCAGCTCCCGACCCCGCAGGCCCCCCGGGCACTGTTTATCTTTGCGCAGGAAATAAAGCAGCTGTTGGCCATCCCATTCCGGGGCTGGACAGCTGTAGCTCGCCCTGGCCCATCCCCATCCCACTCCAGGCAAAGGTAGGGACCTCCCAGTGCTTTCCAGCCGCCCTGAGTATGTGTGTCAACAGCTCGCCAGTGATCCTGCTGAGTTGCCCCTGGTAAGATATGACTCTGCTCCATTTCAGGGGCACCTTCAGGACCAGCCCCTCCCCAGTCCTTGTTCCACAGGTCCCCATCACTTAGGGCTCCATCCCTGCCCTCAGAATACTGCTGTGTTGCACCCCAGCGTCCTGGCACCCTCTGCACTGGGTCGTTCCTCAACCCCTGCACACCGGGGTGAGGAGGGAGCTGGGTCTGAAGGCTGGGCTGGGTGGGATGAGTCGGACATGATGATGGTGATGGGACTTCTCCGTGGCCCAGCAGGAACCCAGGCATTTGGGGAAGCTCCCCTGCTCCAAGACAGAGGATTTGGGGTGCTCGGGTCAACATGGCACCCAGCGATGGGGCATGTGGCCAGCCTGGCTAGTGACAGCACTGAGGGTCCTGTACCATGGTGTACAGCATGTCCCATCACCCTGGGCATGGCCACCAAGTTCCTCCCTGGACCAGTTCCTCCCTGGAAGCTCCACAGTGACAACAGTGGCTCTGGAGCTCCACACGTGTCACAAAGTGTGTCTGTGCTCAGGCTTACCGCAGAGCAGCAAGCAGAACTGTGTCCCCTCCACCCTCCTGCTTGGTATCTTTCCACCACTGGGGTCTGGTGACACTCGTAGCTGGAAAGAAAGAGAAATCCCCCAGACAAACGGCTATCGACGGCTGCGGTGGAGGCGGCACAGATAGATACTGGAGGTATAGACGGGCACGGCAGACAGCGGAGCAGATTGAGAGATATTCGGAACAGAGAGATACCGCAGGAGGAATCGGGAGATAGATCCTGCGGGCTGATCAATAACCACTGCATGCAGAGGGACAGTAAGATAGAGCGAGCTGCAGGGGAAGGTGTTTGGTGGACAGTGATGTGCATTTGTCCTGACGACGGCTCTGGGGAGATGCCGCTTGTGCATGCTTCAGCTGGGGCTGGGGCAGAGCTGGACCCACGGTGCAGGTGCCTGTGGCTGAGGCTCCCTGCTGGTCTCCAGCCACCCCCCAGGGGCTTGGTGTCCTTTGAGGTGCCCTTGGGTCCCACCTGGCCTTTGGGTACCAAAGGATGCATATCTCCCATATGTTCTGGTCACATCCTCCAGCACTGCAGGGATGTCGCTGCCACTTGTGGACATCTGGGAGGATGCTGGGTGCCTGCGTGGGGGCAGCCAACAGGGAGAGGGGCAGCTTGAGTGCAAGACCATCAGGGGCTGTGCAAGACGCTGGCACAGGGGCTGTGCTTGAGCTGGGTGACTGCAGATGAGTTCCCACCCCATGCCTCAGTTTCTGCACGTTAACCAACTGGTGGCAAGTCACAGGGAGCTGCGTCAGTCCACCATGGACTTGGGCATGGGTAAGGAGGAGTGGAGAGGAACGCGCAGAGGCAGAAAATGCCTGTGGGACATGCTGTGTCCAGAATCCATCCCCCATCTGCTGGTCACTGGGTACACTTACCTGCTCCTTAACAGGCTGGAAACACCTGTCCTGAAAGGAAGGGCTGCTTTTTGGTACTACTGAATGCCCGGCACTGTCCCTGCTCAGTGCTGGGATGGTGACACCCCCTCCTGCCTCAGCAAAGCATCCAGGGCTCCTGGGCTCCAGCCCAATTCCATCCCGGTGATACTTGATTGAGCCGCCCTGCACTGCCTGGTTTCTCTGCTGGGCACATCCCAGCTTAGCTGGGAATGGTGAGAAAGGTACCCCCAAAGCAGCCCCTTGCCTGGACACGGCTGCTGGCCCCGTAGCCAGGCTGGGGGGGATCCCCCGCCCGTGATGGAGTTATTGACACGGGCGCTACGGAAAACACTGCTGAGATTGTTCACACTAATGTTATTTAGCAGCAATATTTCCGTAATAAAAGAAATCAATGGGCAAGAGAAAAGACCTGTCCAGGGCTTTGATTTTCTCATTTTAATGGCATACTTATTTACTCCCACCAGCGTGCCCATCGGATTTTCATTACGTGGCCTTCGCTGTAAGTGGAGCGGTATTGATACGAGCTGCTGAGTTAGCTCCTTCCTGTGCGGGCCGGCACGGAATTGCTCGTGTTCCTCAACAGAGCTCTGCTAAACCCCAGAGAATGGGCATGGCACAGGGCCAGGATGGTCTCACAGCCCACAGGAACTCACAGGCACACACACAGCCTGCTTGCATGCATGTAGGGCCTGTAGTGACAGGACAAGGGGTAACGGGTTTAAATTGAAAGTGGGGAGATTTAGATTAGATATCAGGAAGAAATTCTTCCCGGAGAGGGTGGTGAGGCACTGGAACAGGTTGCCCAGAGAAGCTGTGGATGCCCCATCCCTGGAAGTGTTCAAGGCCAGGCTGGCTGAGACTCTGAGCAACCTGGTCTAGTGGTGTCCCTGCCCATGGCAGGGGGGTTGGAACTAGATGGTCTGTAAGGTCCCTTCCAACCCAAACCATCCTATGATACTATGATTCTATGTGTGCACAGATACAGCCTGCCCACGGGCACACAGGCATGCACACACGTAGACCTGGTTGTCTTGCTGGTCTGTACACACACATTTATACTCGGATTGTGCGCACACACATGTGGACACACACTTGCACAGGCACACACATATGGACATGACTCTTCTGCCTACACACATGCATGTACACCAATGTCCTACCCATATGTGTCTGAGCATTTACATATGTGAAATTGCTCTGACCATATGGACAGATGACCAATTGTTCTACCTATACACACATGTGTACATGTGTGCAACCCCCACTTGTTCTGCCTACATCCATGTGCTGGTTTTGGCTGGAAAAGTTAATTTTCTTCATAGTAGTGAGTACAGGGCTATGTTTTGGGTTTGTGCTGGAAACACTGTTGATAACACAGGGATGTTTTCGTTGCTGCTGAGCAGTGCTTACACAGAGAGTCAAGGCCTTTGCTGCTCCTCACCCCATCCCACCAGCGAGTGGGCTGGGGTGTACAAAAAATTGGGAGGGGACAGAGCTGGGACAGTTGACCCCAACTGACCAAAGGGATATCCCATATCATACAATGTCATGATCAGCATATAAAGCTGGGGGAAGAAGGAAGGGGTCAGGATGTTCAGAGTGGTGGTGATTGTCTTCCCAAGTAACCGTTATGCATGACGGATCCCTGCTTTTCTGGGGATCACTGAACTGTCTGAAAATGGGAAGTGGTGAGTGAATGCTTTTTTACTTTGCCTGTGTGTGTAGCTTTTACTTTACTTATTAAACAGTCTTTTTCCTGACCCATGGGTTTTCTCACTTTAACTTTTCAGATTCTCTCCCCCAGCCCACTGTGGGGGAGTGAGCAAGTGGCTGTGTGGGGATTATGGGCCAGCTGGGTTAAACCATGTCAACCCATCTGCAAACTGTTCTACTTGCATGGATGCACACGCCTATGGATGCCGAACTGCCCTGTCAACACACACACACACGAAGCCACCCTGCTTGCATCTGTGCACACATGTGCATGCAGCCTGCTCACCAGCGTGTGCACACATGTACGCACATAGCCTACACATCCTGCGATTCACTCCTGTGCCCTTCTCACACTGGAGTGTGTCTGTGCAAACTTTTTAGGACCTCACTCCTGTGCCCTTCTCACACTAGAGTATGTCTGTACAAACTTTATAGGACCAGCAACCCACTGCATCTGTGTCTGTCCACCCTCACGGCTGCACAGTCAGCATCAGCACTGTCCCCCAAAAGGGTAGAGTCCCCTAGACTCTTGGGTCCTTCATGGAAGCACCAACCTAGACTTTTGGTCCCCAGCAACTGCAGTGGAGAGAGGAGTAACAGCACCATCTCCTGCTGGTCCCCAGGAGTTGAGATGGGCTTGATCCTGCTCAGCCCTGCACAGTTGCCCCAGCTCCCAGGACCCTGGGCGGGATGATGCCAGCTTCCCAGGGACACTCAGCTGACCCCAGCTGCCACAAGATCACCACTGACCCTGGAGATGGGTGGATCGAGCACCATTCCCTTTGGCAGGGGCTCAGCACGCCCCAGAGACTCTCCCAAGGATGCAAGCAGGTGGGATGAACAATTTTATTTCTGGTGTCTTTCATCAGGTGGCAAATTAAGAAGAGTAGCCCATGGCGTGGCTGCCAGTTAGCAGGACAGGGACAGTCAGGGAGCAGGAGCGACATGCTACAGGCCCAGAGGCCAGGGACACACATGTTCAGTTTGGCAGCAGCACGGAGGTGAAAGCCGTCCACCAAGCAGCGAGCCCGCACGGGTCTGGCTGCACGGCTGCAAGTAGGGTCTGCAGCCGCGCTTCGTTGGGGGGCCACAGTGCTCCCTTGGCAGGGAGCCTAGCAGGGTGGCTGTCCCTAGGGGCGTCCCACAGCCGGAGGAAGTGTTTCAAGGAGCAAGACCCCATCCTGAGCTAGTACAGAGGTTTGGGCACACGCAGACACTAGGTACATGCATAGCCCAGAGGCCACGCAGAACGGGCTCTCGGTTAAGGCGACAGACGGTGGCTCTCCCCCCTGGGGGAGACTGCAGGGAGGGTGACTGTGGGGAAAGGGACCCTCTTACAGCCCCAGCCATCCCCTGGGGCAGATGACACACAGGGGACCAAGAAGAACCTCTAGCACAGAGGTTGGGCATCCCCTTGCTGCCAGGGGTTCCCAGCGAAGATCCTGCCCTGTGCCAGGAGGACATTGTGTGCTGCCGAGCTACACCAGCAGGGATGGAGCCATGGGAGATGCTGCCAGCTGGGCACAGCACCCTGCACTGCTCGCAGCCCAGGCAGCCTGCCAGGGAGACGGGGAACCTCCTGGCCAACCCTTACAGCGGGTGCTCTGGCCCGGCTCACCCCCGTGTACCCTGCCCCAAGGGCAGCATCCTCCTCCAATGCCTCAGGAGCTGCAGAAATTTTGCAGAGCTTCTGGGCAGCCAACTCCAGCCCCTCTCTTGCAGCATGCCAAGGGCACACAGGGGTGTTGGTACCCCACAAGGCCATTCCAGCCTTGAGGGATGGAAAGCAGGACATGGCTCCAATCAAAAAGGGGGAGAGGCAGGTAGTAAAGAGAACTGGTGGTCTGCATTGCTGTGACCGCCATGGTCCCTCTGTCCTGGCACCCAGCTGGCCCATGGGGAAGGGCAGAGCAATCAGGGGGAGGCGCAGGGGTCTCCTGCTGTCTCTGCTAGAGCCTGAGCTTGGGGAGGAAGAGGGGGGAGGAGGGCTGGGAGGAGAGGAGCCAGCTGTGACAGGCAGGACACCCCGGTGAGATGGGCTCAGCAGCCCAAGGTGCTGAAGAAGGCATTGGCTTCCAGGAGCAGGCCCTTGGCGTAGACACGCAGGGTGTAGAAGAGGGTGACAAAGTCCTGAGTGCTGAAGAGGGTGTCAGCCAGGGCGAAGGCGAGTGTGGAGGGGATGAAGCCCCGGCCGTACTCCACCATCCAGGTACCCGCACTCCACTGCACCGACGTGGCCTCTCCTGCCTGGTGCACAATGGTGTCCCCTGCCAACACACACAACCAGCACAGCTCCCAGTGACTGCCCCACATTATGCCCAAAGAGCAAACACGTGGGATCTGCAGCACTGAGCACCCCAACCCCCCTCCAGTCTTGCTCACTTTTTTCTTACTGAGATACTGGGATGCACCTGTGGGGACACAAACGCCCCACTGTGAGCTCTTGCCTTCTGTCAGCTGGAAGGAAAGTGCTCTGCAACAGTGGAGGACCAGTCCACAGCGTGACTGTGCCCCTGGATGCGGACGCAGCCCACAGGGTGCTGTGGCGGCTGCGCTTACCTGGATAGTAGATCTCACTTCTGGTGGTCCCCTCCTTCCACTGCCGGAAGGTCCCCGAGATGACGGTGTCAGAGATATCTGCCCAGTACCGACCTGCGGAAGGACAAACAGCACCGGCTCAGTGCGTCCCCACTGGGGACTCTGGAGCCCCAGGCTGAGCCCTGGAGCAGCCCTCTGGGGAGAAGGATGCCAGCCCTGTGGCCTCGGCACACTGAGGAGCGCAGCCTGGTCTGGTACAGAGGCTGCCTGTGTAACTGGCCATATACCACCAGCCCAGGCTGCTCGTGTCCTTTAAGCTACACCGTTTCCAGCATGTTTGGCATTCGCTCTCTGCTGAAGCACTGGGAGATGCAATGCCCATCACCACCTGCCAGTTGGATGCAGAGTGCTGGCCACACGGCACCGTGGGGGCTGGTCCCCACACAAAGGGTGTTTTCCGGCACTGTGCACCCCATGAAAAAAGCGCAACAGTAGGCTCCCTACCCATGGCCACACCATGGCCAGGGCAGCTGGACCCAAACAGATGGAGCGCAAAGAGCTCAGAGAACCCCACCACCCACCAGCCCCATCCCTCTGCCTACCTGAGTGGCCTCCGGTGTCGACAGCTGTCCCGAAGAGCAGCACGTACTCGGTGAGCGAGGCATGCAGGAGGCACATGGAACCCATCCACCCGCCCGCGTTCACGAACACCCACTGCAGGTCCTCGTCTGGCAGGATGTGGCCTGGGTGCTTCTTCCGTAGTTCCACGATTATCTTGGAGAAAGCTAGCTCATGGTCCAGCCCTGCAGCACCCGGGGTTGCTGTGAGTCCCTAGCACAGAGCAACCTCTGCTTCCCCCCACCCTCCCCAAACAGCCTTCACAGTCACAGGGTCCCAGCACACCCTTAAGAGGGGTCAGCCTAGGGAGGATGTCCCCCCTCTCCAGCCTTCATCCCCCGTGACCACTGACCTGGCCCCACTGCCTACCCAGATGGTGATGAAGAACGTGCTGCACCGAGCACTGCAGCCCTCCAGCCCGCCCCAGCTGCAGGGCGACAGGGTGGACCCAGGCAAGGTGACAGTGACCCTGCTCTGGTGACATGCAGCTCCTCTGCTGTGACCGCACACCCTGTGCGCTATGGGGCCAGAGCTGGGGGGTCGGCTCTGACCCTGACCCCCCTGGGGCTTGGTCCCTGGTACCCAGTCCTGTC
>NW_010240025.1:0-7401 GCF_000690775.1 Eurypyga helias | reverse complement strand
CCTGGCTGAACCCAGCACAAAGAGAAAACATCAATTGCAGTGTAGATGTTTTTAGCCCAAACCAGCTAACCTGGCTAGGTTAAGGGCTGAAGTACCGGCTTGCTCCCTTTCATATAACATCTTCCATTTTCAGTGCAGATGAAAGCCCTAATGTGCCGATGGTCCCTTTATACCCTTTCCACAGCTCACCCTCATGGGTCAACAAGATGCCTTACATGTCAACTTGCAGAAGAATCCCATGTTACTTTGACAACAGGTCATGGTCAGGGGAAGGCAGAAACTGAGGAATCCTTCATACAGATAAGGCTTGATAGCGAGGATGCTCACACAGTGACTGGACTGTCTTGCTTATGCACCTGCAGCAGCCGCCTCAGCTCTGGATTTCTCCTTCTAGAGCTTTTCTGGAAAAGGTAACATAATCTGCTCGAATTGCCTTCATCAAATACTTAAATATCAACCTGGATGGCCTTGCTAGAAGCAGGAGGATCTAATGTGTTCCCTTGCTTGGAATGATCAGTGGAAGAAGCACTTTTTGGCACAGAAGGGACGGCCGGGGCAGTGGTGTTGTCAGCATCTTCCACCAGTGCAGCTGTTCGTGACAGGAGGATCTGTCCGTGGCCCAACCTTGGGGTACGAATCGGCAAGTTAACTGTACGCTGGAGACGGTGCCTAAATGTAATTAGTTCTTTTGTTTAAGAATAAACCGACTCTAACCACTTCTTGGGCATGTGGTTTCTTCAAGACAAAAAGGCAAATAACTCAGTTACATTTAGAAAAATGGCTTTAATGAACAGGAAAATGGCATTTAATCTTTCGGTGCATCCTGCATTTTATGAGTAAATTCTGTGGGAAACTGTGCAAATGGAATGTAATTATTTTTAAAATAGAATCCTTTGTTATTAGCTACATAACTGTCATGTGTACATAAAGCACCCTGCTGCACAGACAAAAGACTAGAAAAGTTTCCTGGAGAGTTTCTGCTATTGAAAGAATAAAAATTGAAGCAGTGGGGTGAACTTTTGGTTCACAGACTCAAATACTGAATGTTAAACCTGGCTGAGAGAAAATCATTTTATTCTGATAACCGGATTACTTAGAACAAAAATAGAGAAAATTAAGAACTGAAGAGCAGAAAATTAAGGTGGAATGCAATTTAAAGAGTAAGTAGATGATGTAGGCTTTCATTTTCATCCCCCTCAGTGTCCAGCTAATTAAAATTACAATCAAAATGAAAGTCTAAACTTGTAAATATCTTTAGCTAATGATTTTGTCTTTTTAATCATCTTCACATTCAAAGACTTTATTTTATTCATTTAGAGCTTTACAATAAAATGAAATTGTTTTTCTCCAGTAAAATCCTTTTAATTTTTGTTATCTGTTTCTTTTTACATCATACATTATGTATTTTTCCTTTTTCTTTCTAATTTCTGCACAGTATTCTCTGCTTTTATTGTCTGTGCTCCTCTTGTGCATTTACTTAAACCTATTATAAAGTTAAATGTAATAAAGTGCTGTAATGTAAACTTTTTGTTTAGCATAAAATCACAGGAGTTGCATCTACTGGCTTGAAAAGTAACCTAGACAAACACCAGCTTTCTTCAAAAGGTGCCTATGCAGATACAAACATTAAGCCACTGATCACCTACAACTTCACATTTAGACAGAACAGTAAGTATTTAACTTCTTTGTTTTGAAGACAAAGAATGGATTTGTCCCAGTTTATAGACTGCTGTCCGTGAATAGTGGCTGTTTTTCTGTGGCTTTTGAGGCCGCTCTTTTTTAAATGGTTCAAGAGTTAAAATTCATTAAAGATGTTCTTAATGTAATGGGCAGCAATGACTCGCCTTTCTGGCCTTAGTGTTCTAAAAACTACTGTTTGATGTCAGTATGCTCCGCGCTTCCCAACAGTCTGGGAATACAGGGTATTTTTAGCATTTAAAAATGCACACAAACTTAGAGCCTGTGTCACTGTGAAATTTATAAAAGAACATATTTAGTTTTGCTTCAAAATTTGATTTTGTTGTGGAAGTTTTCTAAACTGAGGCTGAGGAAACCTTGAAAATGTAGAGAAAATGATGTGTGGAGAATATGGGTCTGATTTGATTTCCCTCATGTTGGGTTATACAGGCATTTGTTTTGCCAGATAATGGGCACTGAGGTTGGAACTTGGCCAGCCATAACAATAGACTTCAACACTATGCAAATACAACATTTATTTAGTAACCTAGTTCGGTTCAACCTCAGTGTTATTTGTATCATCCAGCTACGCTGTGTAATCTGAGTATTCTGAACTGGATCTTGGGACTTGGACTGCGAATTCCGAGCTATGCTTGAGGGATGGGTTTGTATTCCTGCAGTATTAGAAAATCCCACAAAAAGGCAGTGCCAACACCCAAGTGAAATACCATAGGTTCAAAATACTTGGATTCAGTGGCTGGCTGATGGACAAAAATTCAGTGTGAACACATCTAAAGGTGCTAAGCCTTTAACTTTACAGAAAGACAATTCCCCAGTTTCACATCTGTAACAACTGTTATGGTTGTGACAAGTTGTGTGTGTACAGGATATCCCATTCACATACAAACACAGACTGTTTGCAACTTTCAACAGTTTTCAATCTATCTGGGAAGATTTAAACTATCGTCACCCTGGTACCTGAATTATTTACAGTTAAAAGCCTATTAGCAACACAAAAGACCCTCAAAGCATCTGACAAGTGTTTTAGGGGGTTATAAAACTTCTAGTTGGAACAAGACAGAATTTTGGTTTATCTCCAGTTTGTTTTTCTTAGGAATTAACAGGAAAGAGGATATTAGCATTACACTCTATCTTGCAAGACAGTGATCAGTTTTATATTTATACTGGCGTATATATACACATCTCCACTGAAATATTCTCATTTCACACTGGTAAAAGCAAGGCCAGATTTTGGCCCGGTATCTTTTGGAATCTCTAACAACGTACATTCCCGGGTTCTGAAAGGCAACTTTCATCTGGCTGCTTGGAAGATGTCCAAGAGTTTGTCCTCTGCAAGGTTTGAAAGGGATTAACTGCATATTCTTGTGCCTTTAGAATCAATATAACATATGGATTGGCCTCGTCTTCTTGAGTTGCCACTGACTGCAAAGGGAGTATTTGTACAATTGGGGAAGATGTAATTGGGCTTAAAGCCTCTGTTTTTTATGTGCAGAAGTTAATTTATGTGAATGCATTAATGTTCATACATCAGTCATTTCACTGGGTCATCTGCTAAAGAGAGTGCCAAGATTTTGCCTATATGTACAAAGATGAACATGAGCTTTGAGAGCCCTCTAGACCTGAGACATTTTAAAATATCCAGTGCTTACTTAATCATTTTATACTGCTAATAGATCAATCGGTGTTCTTGCTTTTGCCACCAGCATATGTTTTCTAATGTTGAAGTTCTTAAATACAGAAGAACAATTGCATTCAAAATCATCAGAACAGACACGTCTGCTTCTTCAGATGTCTTTGTGAACAGCTGCACTGCTTTGTTCTGAGAGATGTCCAGAGTCTCCATCTGAGTTTGTCTACCGTTAGTGATGTTTTTAAAATGGCTAGAAATAAAAGTATAGTGCGAGACAACTCTACGCAAATCACTAAAAACATTCTGTAGCAAAAGTCTCCTGGGTCAAACAGATGAAAGGGGATACATGAAAACTCCCAGTAACAAGACTGGGAGGACTGTGGTAGAAGAGGAAGCCTGGTGGTTCTCACCTGTGTGCTCGTTCAGTGTCTGATCGAACGTCTCCCTGATTCCAAAACGGGTGGCTTGCCTGGTGGATGTGCCCTCCTGATGCATTCTTCATGTCTGCTCTAGTGCTCGTGTCACAGCCTCAGCAAGCCAGGCCGCCTAAAACGAATGCATCAAAAGAAAGCAGTCAGGTTTTGTCAGTGAACAAACTGGCCCAGGGTACAAGGGCGTCAATGGGGAACCAGAGCTGGCGTAAACGGGGAAAAAGGGGTTGCAGGGCCAAAAGCAGGGTGAAGGGAAGAGTCGTTCACAGCGGTGAGCTATCTGGTGGGAGCAGTACTACAATGAAACCTCTTTCAGATGATAACCACTGCCTGCTGGTTTAGTCACAGAAAAATCCACCCAGTCCCAGTGGCTGTTGGTGTGTCTGAGCTGTGCTTTCCAACAGTGGAAATGTGAAGCACAAGAGACGGAAACTCCTTAAATAGCTGAGGACGATGTTTAAGTGTCATTTTTTTGTTAAGTTTCACTGGTTTTCAGTATGTACACCTTTGGTCTAGCTTTTAGGCATAAGCAAGCAAATTTGTCTTTAGGAAAAAAAGGTTCAACTGCATGCTAGTCACAGTACTCTTTTGCTATATTTGAGTCCTTTCATATGCTTTTAACTTTAAGAATTCATCAGAGCTGGAATTCTTGAACTAGGGCCTATGGTGCACTTTGTAGAGGCCTGTGAAGTTTTGTGTTTGTTTCTGTGGTTTTAGATTTGCTTAAAAGAGCTAAAATTTACTAAATATTTTTCTAGTGTGGCTTTTCCTTACTAACACCTACTGCTTTTAACACCAGATTTTGTGATCGCTAGATAGGTGAGGAATCACCTCAAAGAGAGTTGCTCTCTGAAATAGAGATGTCCCATATCAAAAAATAATCTCAGCTGTGAAAGTAAAAACACTGGACTGATGGCTTTGCACTCTTCGTAAGATCGACCTTCAGCGGCTTGAAATACTGTCGTAATTTTTCAATTTGCTATTATAAAATCCAGATTTCATAAACATATTATTATCTTTCCATTATGATTACTTATTCACTCTAAGGTCTACCATGCTTTTCTATTACATCTAAATGGAAATGGGATTAGGATGAGATTCTGTCACTCAGGGGATTTGTGGAAAAAGGTGGACATGCACAGGAAAGGTCATTTCTTAGGGGAGAGTTGAATAAAACGACACTGAGTTATGATGAAGGACGGCAACAACTGTATTAGCGATTTTGCATGTTTTTAAATTGATTGTTTTGTGTTGGAGATGCACTGTTATTTTCTTGTTATTTTGTGCTGGTTTTGGCAAGGATAGAGTTAATTTCCTTCACAGTAGCTGGTGTGGGGCTGTTTTGATTTGTGCTGAAAACAGTGTTGATCACACAGGGGTGTTTTTATTATTGCTGAGCAGTGCTGACACAGAGTCAAGGCTTTTCTGCCTCTCACCCCCTCCACCAGTGAGTGGGCTGGGGGTGCACAAGGAGTTGGGAGGGGACACAGCCGGGACAGCTGACCCCAACTGACCATATTCCAGACCACATGACATTTTGCTCCGTGTACAAAGCTGGGGGGAGAAGAAGGAAGTGGAGAAGTTCATAGTGATGGCATTTGTCTTCCCAAGCAACCATTTCACTTATTGGAGCCCTGGTCTCCTGGGGCTGGCTGAGCCCGTCTGCTGATGGAAAGTGGTGATGAATTCCTTGTGTTGCTTTGCTTGTGTGCACAGCTTTTGCTGTACCTATTAAACTGCTTTTATCTCAGCCCACGAGTTTTCTCACCTTTACTCTTCTGATGCTCTCCCCCGTCTCACCATGGGGGAGTGAGTGAGCAGCTGTGTGGTGCTTAGTAGTTGACTGGGGTTAAACCATGACACCTATCCTCGAATAAATGTGTGGGAAAAACAACCAACCAACCACCAAGAAACAAAAAACCCCTCTGAAGCTCCTAAAAATAATACATTGAAATAACGTAGTTTTCTTTTTTTAGGTCACTGAGTGGTTTCATCTGAATTCTGTCACTTGCTGTCTGACTGTTGTAGGATAATTTTACTAACAAAATCTAACCTATTAGATATTCAGAAATTGTCACTTTCAAGTGTTTGGTCTGCATGCTATTTGTTTTGTCAGTCAAGTCACGATTATTTTTCCTATTTAACTGGCTGAATGTGGTATTTTTATGGACAAATAATTAATGGCGAACTCCATTATGATTCTTTGGCAAACAATAGCCAAGGTTAAACCATGACACTAATCGAATTAGTAAAGATGGTCTGTGGCTGAAAGGTCAGACCAGGACACTTCTGCCTTAAGAATTATACCTGTTAAGCCTCTTTCTTGCTTTTATTTTGTTATTTTCCTGTTTTAAAAATGCTGAAGTCTGTGTGCCAGATCAAAGTAACATGAAGTTTCAAGTAATGGCATTTTTATGAAAAGTTTAAAAGTGTGCAGCATATACAGTAGAAGATCAATGTATATTAATGTAGATTAATGACATACAGTATAATATATGATTAATGTTCTCTGGGCCCCAGTACTACAATATTTTATGGTTACCATATTACAGTATTTTTATTTAGATACATTAATCTGTAACTGCACTAGGCTAAAGTGACTTGACATTTGTTTTAATGTCAGAGTCTAAGAAAAACATGGCCACAAAGAAGAAAAAAAAAAAAGTCCCGCCTTCAGTTTTGCATTTGGTGCAATTAAGAAATAATCTCTGAACCCGGTAAATTACAGAGATACTTCACAATCTAAAAATTTCTAGTGTAAGGTGTATTGAGAGCAAACAGCTCAAGAGAAGAAATGTTTTGATCAAACTGAAATTAATAGATCATAGAATTATAGAATGTTTTGGGTTGGAAGGGACTTTAAAGATCATCTAGTTCCAACCCCCCTGCCATGGGCAGGGACACCTTCCACTGGACCAGGTTGCTCAAATATAATAGATATTCAGAAATATAATAGATATTCATCCTTCATAGATAATATGAAGGATAAATTTTACTATGAAGTATTGGATTAACTGCTCAAGGTGAGCCATGCTGGGTAAAGAAATGCACATGCACAGCTTCAGGGGAGCAAACTGCGGGCGTACATGTTAAACAAAATGCTGTTTAAAACCTGTTTGTGCTAAGGTTCAAAAAAAATGTTTCTTGAACTGGTAACCGAGTCTTGCGTTGTGCAGAGTTCCCTGGAGCAAAAAGGATGACTAGAGCAATGCCCTAACAGTGTTGACTTGCTGGGAGGCCTGCTACAAACTTCACCAAGGTACCTCGTTTGCTCCGGAGGGAAGCCGCCTCGGGGGTTCGGCAGGTCCCGTCGCCATTGTACAACACAGCTCTTCAGGGACTTCAAGTCACCTATCCCTTTGCAAAACTGTGCTTTCTTTCCCCAATAGGTCTATTTAGGCAGAAAGTCTCTCTCAACCGTGTTTGTGTGACATGTCTCAAGGCCTGCTGGTTTAAGTCTGGTTCCCACACCGAGTGGCTACCCCATCCTAGGGGCAGCCCGCCCCGGGAAGCGAGGAGGGGTTTCATCCTCACGGCTGAGGAGCCTCCATCACCCTCACTCGTTTGCGCGGCAGCGGGAAACACTGGGCGGGCGGCGCGCGAAAAGCCTCTTTCCACCTTTCAGCCTGGAGAAGAGGAGGC
>NW_010240024.1:249-701 GCF_000690775.1 Eurypyga helias | reverse complement strand
CCCCAACCCGCCTCAAACCTAGTAAGAACTAACTCTGGAAGAACTCACACTGCTGGCAGTGCTTTTCCTTGCAGTGAGATATTACATCACTGCAGCCAACCAGATTTGACAACAAACTCTGTCTTGATACATGGGAGAGCCAAGGGACCACTCTTGCTAGAAATTTACTTAAAAAAAAAATTAAATTAAATTTAAAAAATTAAAACTTATAACCTAGGATACATAGATGGTCTTTCAAGTCCACCAGTAAATGGTGATCAAGTCAAAATTTATTGTGTATTGACTGAGATACAATAGATGTCTGAGAATGAGTTAAGGAATAATTTAAACATTACAAATCATTGAGAAGGTCAGTATGAAACAGTCTACAAAGTGCAAGAATGTATGCTACAGACTCTAACTGATTCTTTGAATGATTCCCTACTAGAGAGGGCACAATTTTGCAGAGAGGA
>NW_010240024.1:0-213 GCF_000690775.1 Eurypyga helias | reverse complement strand
AATTTAAGTACAGGCATAAGAAAAATGACCAAATGGTTCAATTTTCAATAATTTTTCCTGTCTTTCTCAAAATTCTTTACAGATTATCATTATTATTAGGGTAATGTAGCAGTAGTTCAAGAAGGTTGTTGTGACTTAAACCCAGCCAGCGATAAAGTACCACACAACCAGTTGTTCACCTCCCCCACCCCCTCCAGTGGAGGAGAAGAATCA
>NW_010240023.1:0-17508 GCF_000690775.1 Eurypyga helias | reverse complement strand
GCAGGGAGGCGAGAGGCGGGGAGCGCTCGGCTACGACGGAGCGGCCGTCTTGCAGCCGGGGAGGGAGTTCGTTCCCCGGGGGATGTGGCTGAGCGGCGCTGGGGTGTCCCAAGCAGAATACAGACTGACGAGAGGCTCGTGGTGAGCGCTCGCTCTCCGCCTGCCGCGCGGTGGGGATGGGCAGTGCAGGACTCCGCGAAATGCCCTCGGAAGGTGCTGTGCTTGGTTACGGTCGCGCTGCTCCAGGGAGGAGGGAAGGAACAAAGGCCCAGATGCCCATCTGTGTGCAGTCACTCAAAATCAGCTGCCAGAGCACCATGTCAGCTCACGCGTGAATGTTAATTCGTAAGGCTTCCTCTGAAGCATCTGGTATTACCTACTGCTGCCGGCAGGAAGATGCTCCCGACAGATGCAATCACAGGTTTGGTCATCTACAGCAGCATTTGGTTCCCCCCCCGAGATAAATTATGCCTTTACACATTTTCTTATTGGAAAGGTATGAGCATGCCTGGATTTGAAACTGAAAACAGGAAGTTCTCGCTACCTGAGCATATGCAAAGCACTGGCACTGAAATGAGCCCTGGTATGAAAACAGCTGTTACCCAAGTTCAGAACCCTGCAACTTATTTTCATGCGGAAATACTATCAGCATTTTCCAGACAACTCACTCCAGTGAGAAACAGAACAAAGGAGCTCTGTTACCCCTCCACACCTTCTTGGACAGCACCGAAAGCCCTGTTTTCCTTAGGATGGCATTTTTAAGCATAATGAATTTATCTGATGCTTTAGCTGTTTCTTTGCTCTCCCCACCTGCATTTTACAGTTCTATCTGTGCCTGCTTGATTGTATCAGCATAAAGATACCAATGTCTCCAGGATGCAGCTTTACATGCTTTATTAGCATTGCTGATGTTGAGATCGCTGATACCGCTGAAGTCACAAGGGCTTTTTTAGAATAACTATCACACTTTGTGGCTCTGCAAGGCCATAACCAGCACATCATATATTGACATGAAATAAGATTTAAAAGCCCCACCACATGCAGCAGCAGCAGCCACAGATCTGACAGAGCCACTCTCCATCTCAGATGCACCCAGTAGGCTCGAAAACGCAGCCTCGACTGGCGGCTTCTCAGGTGAGTGAAATACTCGGGCAGATGAAGATCCTGAACACCAAGGATCAAGCAGGTCAGTAATCCGGACAGCAAGCACTTAAGGCTGCCAGCAGCATGACCAAGGTGAACAGTACATGTTTTGACTGTCTAGTTTTCTTAGAAAGCAAAATGTCAATAGATACCAGATATGTAATACAAGCAGCATTTATTTTTCCTGTCAGAACTGGACATTTTGAGCAGAGGTAAGCCAGTAACCTTTCAGGGTACTGTTCTTCTTTCTGCCATGTAACAGCCTGCACCCATGGCCAGAAACATGCAATTGCTGCCCTGCTAACTTTATAAGCAGCTGTCCCTTCTTTTCCTCCCACCCCATCCTATCCTTTGCTTTACACATCCTTCTACTTTTAGACAGCCCTCCCCTTTGGCTTCACACTGTGACCTTGCCCATTACTGTTTGAAGGCAAATTGCCTTTCTTCAACTCCTTCCTCCCCAAACCCCCACCACTGTCAGCAATGCTAAATTAAAAGCTGTGTAGCCCAGGAGAAGTAACAGAGAGTGGGTTTCCACTGAATTTGTGTGTCTCAGTTGACTGACTTCTTAGCTGTAGCACACGCACAGGTCATTACTTAGAGACTCTAACAGGGGTTTCACTGCAAACCAAGCTTCACGGTCAAGTTTGCCCTTCAGGCAACAGAAAGCAGTCTTTAGCGGAACATTTCTCCTATTAGGAATCGAAAGAATCTATATATGGTATCTCTTCCTGCTTTGGGGTGCCCCAGTGTAGCTTTCCATGCCTTAGCTCATACTGCAGGCTCCTATTAGCATGGTTTCGCCCTGCTTCTATGAAACTTTGTAAGAATCAGATATTTTAGATCTCGGTCAAAATTTTGTTGAAATTTGTTGT
This sequence comes from Eurypyga helias, assembly GCF_000690775.1. Taxonomy (NCBI): domain Eukaryota; kingdom Metazoa; phylum Chordata; class Aves; order Eurypygiformes; family Eurypygidae; genus Eurypyga; species Eurypyga helias. The sequence goes on along the minus strand of NW_010240023.1, from coordinate 15,490 downwards.
TAACAGCACTGAAGCATATGCTCTGTCCCATTTCTAAGTTAAATCAGACTACTACTTGCCTTATAACTGTATGGGCAAACAAAAGTATTCCGTAGCTGTTTACAAAATGTGCCAGCATTTTGAGCAAATTATTAACCTTAGCTTTCTCTTAACGCTTTATGAAAACCCTTGTGAAGAAATCAGCTTTCTATATTTCAGTGGCCTTAAAGGGCTTGCTATCCTTGTCAGAATTCCTTGCATAAACTATTTTATACAGTAGTGATGTGCTCATTATGTATTGCGTGTTGTCAAAGATCTGTAAGGAGTTTCATGTGTCAACAGAAAACACAGTCACTTAATATCTGCTTTTTGAGGTAAGATTGCCTTGAATCTCCTTGGAAAGCTTCAAGTGCCTTCAGTTTTAGGTGACTGTTGGAAGACAAGGACGTCAATCCAGAAAGTTTTCAGATACTGTGAATAATCTGTTCTGCCTACATCTTGCATTTGGTTTGTCTTTGCTGAATTCCAACTTCATGTAATGTAAGGGAGCATTTTTAGTGTAGCATTTTTAGTGTAATACTTGCTTATTTCTTTCTATGGCAAACTCTGAAATGCTGTTAATCAGTATCAACTGGGAACAGGTCCTCACCGGGATCCACAGGAATTATCTCTACTACAGGAAATGCAAGTTCACACACTCCACACACCATTTCATGCCAGAAATAGCATACTGCTATTAAAAAAAAAAAAATCTCCTATATTAACCTGGCAACATATTTATTCTGAAAATGAATACTGACACACCCAATACTTACTGCAGCTGGAAGTGTTTATTGTAGCGCATTTACAATGTGTAAACATTCAGCCAGAACATGTTTAGTGTCCTCCACCTGTGCACAGCATTATATATCACCACACACAGCTACAGGAAGGTTACTCACAAATGCAAGCTACCTAAAAAATACTTCCCTTTGGTTTTCTATTCTGCTCCCGAAGTGGATAGACAGTAGAAAATAAGGTATCCATTAAATGGTACCACAATCAACAAAGTATATAAACTGGGTTGTCAAAACTGAACTTTTGTAAGATTTGATGTTTCAGATGGCCACTGGCAGTACCAGGTTACAAGGTGGGTAGGAAACATCCAGTTTCTAAAATGTGGAGGGAAATGACTCTCAGAGACATATCTTCCATGTATTTAACTTAGTTTATACTTCAGGTTTACAGACTTGTGTATCAGAGAAGATTTCAAATATAAAAATAGATATTTTGAAAGTGCATTTATCTGACTTTTCCTTTAAAAACTTAAGGTCAGCACACTGTGAAGCTGAAGTCTGTAACTGATCCTACCCAGCACTGGATATAGGAGAACAGCTACAATCCTCCACTCGACTCACCCCTCAAACTTCAGTTCTGGCCTGGCATATTCCTGGCCTCTCAGAGAAGAGACCGCCACTTACTTCAAGTGGTACTTATGTTTATAGAAATATTTAGTATACCCTGTCAGCCATATTTGAATGGCTTGTGCATCAATTCACTGCAGTGTCTCCAGAAACAAATTACACCAAATTTCATAGTTTCAGTTTATTTTCACTATGAGTGCAGATAAACAAAAAATGCTGAGGGCTGTGGAGTGAGCTTTCGTTCATTCTGTGATGGGTGAGCCACAGTTAGATAATGCCTGCGGTACTGAGGGCTAGGTTGGTGTTCAAAGTTGCAGGTGTCCAGTACAATTTCTAGTTGTAGCTGAAAGTTACTGCATTTCTAGTCTACTCGCATAGTCTAGCCAAGTCTCTGAACACAGAAAGCTTTTTATGCCCTTTGCGTTCTAGTACAATTTATCTGAGGAAACAAACAGAACAAAGCTAATAAAAACCCTAAACCCCTAATACTCCTAAACTAGCAGCAAGAGTGCCCGATAAGTTTATCATAAGCTTCTGCCACAGGCTTACACTGTTTTTTTGAGAAAAGCAAATTCAGGCTTTAGGTGTAAGGTTTTCCACCAGCTCCACTGTCCAGTTCTTGCAATGTGTACTGCTTTAAAGCCTCCATGATACACTCCCATAATCCATTAAGCATGTTCACTACAACCTGTACAGGAGAGGGAGAAAAAGCTGTCAAGGTTCATGCATCAAAACAATGTTTCCGTTGTACAAAGAGCCTTAAAAATGCGCCTAAATTATTCAATTACTGATTTCACATACACTGATAAGAAACTGCTATGAATCACCATAAAACATTTTGAGCATGTGAAAGAACTAAGAGAAACCTTGTGTGACCACATGACTATTTCAGGAGCAGAAGCCACAGAACTACCAACACAACATCCTTCTTGAGATACTTACTTATTCCTACAGATCACTTGTTTTAAAATAAAACCAGAAGGGCAGAGGCCAGAGCTAATGGAGCGATGTCCAGTGTTTACAGGCAACTGCAAAGTCAGCTCCTGGTCTAGTTTCTAGAGAAAGAAACACCGTTTCCAGGTAAAAGAAACAACCTGTAACACTAAGGTGCATGCTAGGAGGCCTGCATGTGAATCAAGACATTTGGCACCAGGGTAGAATCATCAAAGAGCAGGTAGTCTGTTTAGGAAACGAGGCTTTGAAACGAAGCACTTAAATGCCTACAGCTCCATCCGAGTCCAGGGTGCTGCCGGCTGCATGGTACTCCTGAAGAACAAGCTGCTTGAGAGTATTCCTTTCCGAATGCTCTTCCAGAGTCCTGATCCCCACCGCACAGTCAGTGGGAAAAGTATTACATCCCCACCCTGCCCTGCCTCACCTTGGGTTTCTTGCCTGGTTAAACTGAGAGATGTGTGCAGAAAAGGAAATGTTAACGTGCTGTGCCCTTTACCCAGAAGCAAGATGCCCTGCTCTGCTTCATCCCACACTTTCATCTCCAGTAAGGCAATCGGCCACAACAGCAGCACTCTCTGCTGGACTGGCTCACTGCAGGCTTTGTCGTCTCCCTGCTCCGGAGTATGTCCCCATCTCCTCCCCCTCATAAATACATTCTCTCGGGCATATCACACTAGAGCACACCACAAAACCCAATACCAAGGGGCTGCAAATGCCTTTGACCTTTTTAATCAAGCTGCAAATATTTTAAGGCTCCTCCCCCACCAATGGGCCCTTCAGCAAGCAAGACTCAGAGTTGCTGCCAGGCAGGTTAAATATAAACCACGTATCCTGCAATCAGTATTCCTAAAGAAACAAAACTTCAAATAACTGAAGCATTAAGTTCTCCATAGTGGAAGTTAGGCAATGCTTTTCCAAGGTTTGTGGTAGTTCTTAAACTGCATGCTGCCTTAAAACCTTGGCAAGCTGATCTTCTCCCTAAATTTCAGGCCTGCTGCTTTTAAAATTAGGACACCTCACTGCGCAAGGTATCATTAAAGTACAGCTAGGACGACACTGAATGGGTTCTAGAACTCCTACTTACTGCAGCGAGTACAGGAAATGCTAATGCTCACACATTATACATACAGGGTTCCCAAGTTACTGCATATAATATCAAACTTTCTGTACTATTTTTCATGTTGACTGATTCTTAATTTAAAATTTCCCTCACCTCTCCTAAGGAGTTTGTTGGCTGCACGCATTTTGCTAGTGCTCCATTCTAGAACATTAGAAATAGTCTGGGATTTTTGTGTTTGGTTGTTTGAGTTTTTTTCCCCTCCACCCCCAAAAATTTAAGTACTCTTATTATACCAGGGACATTTTGTGGTGTGTTGCTTTTGCACATACCTTAATGTATAATATTAATATAGGCACGTACCGTTACAACAACAGAAGAGAGATGCAGAACTCTCCTCCTCTAACCTGTACCTGCCAGAGTTTGGTAAGTCTTTGCACTGTGATATAAATCTCTGAAGTTCTGTCTCCGGAAAGCCGTCTTGCTGGTAGTGCTAAAAATTGACATTTAGTTAAACCTTTAACAAGGCTAAAACATACAATAACCCAAATCATCCCCAGATGACTTTTCAGACATTGCTCAAGTCTGAAATTAGAAGATTCACAGAACTGAATATGAAATTACTGCTTTTTAGTAGATATTTTTCTTCCATTGGAGCAGGAAATCAGATAGGCTTGCAAGGAAAATGAAGTAGGGAGGGATTAAAAACCTCCCAACAGCACTCTACACCCTCAAAAGTTGCCAATGCATTTATTCTTTAAATTGGCATGCACGGCAAGTCAAAATAAATGAGGGAGATGAGAGTCTTGATAGCACCGATCTTGCATTTTTATTCCAAATGAAGAGTAAGAGTCCACGCTTACCTTGACAGTTTCATACGTATCTGTAATGAGTGCAATGAAGAGACTCAGCACCATATAGATGAACAGACTGATGAAGTCTGAATAACCAAACCAAGTAACTTTTCTGCTGCATTTTTGCAAATGTAGCAAACATGTCATCTCCATTGATCAACGAAAAAAGGCATTCGGAAACCGTGTTCAGAGAGCGAAACTAGAGAGCAGGAAAGAACACAAGGACATCATTTGGATCCAAAGACTGCACATACACAAAGAAGAAGATAGGCAGCTGATGACTGCCTGCCTCGGATCTCATTGTATGCCCAACGTATGGCAAGGTGCAAACAGTAAAACGTTTGAGGAATGAGCCAAGTTTGTCACCTCCTGTACACATACACGTTCAATTCACGTAAGTCCGTTTTGCTTTTAAAAGGGATGAAGTCTCCAAAGCTTTAGTCTGACACTGATGCTCTGCAAGATGAAAATTATTTCTCAAAATACCAGCATGTGATTGGGAGTCACGGCAGCTTCCACTTCTGACTCAGAGCTTTCATAACTTGAGGAAAGTCTGGTTGACTCACAGATGTCAGACTCCTCAAACAAAGCAGCATCATGTTGAAGATGCACTGTTTTTATACTAAGGGAAGCCGTGACATGGAAACTTAGAAGACAACAGTAGTAATCTCTCATTTGTTTAGAATCCATTCTGTTGTCCAAGTTGTACTTTTTCCTGTTAAGTATATTACCTTTACGTGGTATGGTCCCAGTACAATCCATCCACAGAAACAATAGCCCAGGTAGATCATGGCAGCACAGCAGCAGAACCTCATTACATTGGGTAACGCTGCTCGCAGCGTTAGGATGAGAAGCTGCACAAAGTAATGCAAACAGTTAGAATTCAACCAGACCCTTCTTGCGGTCCTCTTATAGCAACAAACAGAATAAATACCAACAGCACGAAGATCCCAGGAGATCCTTACATTGTACTTCTGAAAGAAACCGAGGTAGCGAATGACTCCAAGCCACACGAGCATAGTGGATGTTCCTAGAAGTATGCTACAGACATCATAACTTGTCAGACTCTAAAAAAAACAAAGAAGGGAGAAAAAAAAGAGAGAAAATAATCAAGTAGTTTAGCAACTGACAGGTTCTAAATTGTGACTCTCATTACTACAAAGATTTGTTAAGAAACACTGTTTTCTTTGGCAATCTCTCGCATTAAATTATTAATTTGGGGCAATATGCATTAGACAGCAGAAGTCCCACTGAAGAGCAAGGGCACTCTCAAGCGTAACTCGTTTCACTTGCCTTTACAGACACTGTTTGTAAGACAGACAGTGGCAAGACAAGCTTCATTTGCGAGGCCAAGAGCGCAGTTGTACAGAGGGGGGTCTCTGCACCGTGCCTGACCCACCAGGACCTACAGCGTGGCAATGCAAACATTTTTTTATGCTGCTTCCGGACCTGCGGCAACTGCCTCTGGAATCTGCATCAACAGATTCCCCAGAGCAGCTTGGGACTCTCTCCACTGCATCCCAACAGACATTGTAGACATGCAGCTTTCGAACTGCAGAGCAAAGAAGGTTCTTCCAGTAGGCATGCAAAGTTTTTTTTAAATGAATAGCATGAGTTACCAGCAGAGCGCAGGTAAATACGAAGGAGGATCTTGTTAGGTAGCCAGGAACTGAGTGGTGTAGAACATTTTTTAAGGAGAAAGACTAATTAGCTTATAATTAATTGTAACTGGAACTTCATTTATATTTTATTGGCACTTCACTGTGGTTTTCCACCTATTCACACTGGCCTGTTTTCATCCAAGTTAGCATATACCCTGTTCCCTGAAGAGCAGCTCTACTCTGGACTGGATCACGACAGCTTCCTTGAATAAGAAGTTTTCACTATTTTCCAGTTTTATTCCTCTAGGAGTTGGCTAATCTTTTGTATTAGCATAATTCATTTACAGATTGACAAAACCCCCCACAAATTTAGGCTACTTTAATGGGAACTTGTTATTCAGCCTTTAACTTTCACACAGTAACATGGAACAAGACCTCGTTATTATGGTCCACAAGGCCTGCAAAATGAAGTGAAATGTACCTGCAGAGAAGAGTTTTACTAAAATACTCTCTTAGAAAAGAAACATATAAAGAGATGTTGTTATATAAGATACTGGAATCCCAAATGCAGTATCTTACTCCAATCTTCCTCACATCATTGTTTCTCCTGAAGCAGGATGGAGTTATCTCTAAGACAACTTCCTCATAGCTTCTTTCTACTCCTAAGAATGGAGTTTATAGTTCCTAAGGTAAGATAGGGCGTTTATGACAGTCAAGCTGTCACCAGATGGAGTTCAGACCTATCCTTTCATCACTGCTGTCCAAAGTCTGTTGTGTTGCAATGGCACGCTTCAAAGTCTGCTACGAATTTGGTGAAGAACATTATCCAAATATTAGAGTGCTTCAGGATAGCATGTTGTAATATTTTTTCTTGATTCTGGCTGCACATAACATGTTCAAAAAAAGAACAAAATCTACACCAAGTTTATTTTAGAAATTGAAAGCCTAGAACCTGGCTGTGGCTGACTGTTGATGTACACGCTGGAAACCAGAAGCTGGGAAAGCAGCAAAGTGATGTTTAAGGAGAGAGTTTTTGTGCTAGTTAAACACTTGTTAAATGGGGAACAGAAAGTTAAATGCTAAATTAAAAAAATTACATCAAATAAGCAAATATCAGTGGTCCTAAATGGGGAAGAGAGGCAGTCAACCGCTTTAAACTTTCAGCAATTAAGTTCATCTTATTTCTTAGAGTCACAAAGGAGCAAAGATAATTAGAATTATAGTATCTAGGGATATTTGGAGGTTTTAAATCTCACAACTGGAAACAACACATCTTAATTATAATTCCAGAGGAAAAGAGAGATTTAAAATCTCATGTCACTCAGAATCAAGCATAGTCAGCCTAAAGCCCTCCCAGAGATTTAAATCTAGCTGGGACAGAAGCAATCAGTTTTGCTTCCATCTGACAGTGTAAAAAGCTTACCTTGGCTTGTATCTCCATCTTTAGAATTGATCCAACAATAGTTAAGACATCACTAACCATAATCAGGATGTACCATCCATTGACAAATTCCATTTGATCACTGAAAGATACTTCTTTCTTATAATAATACAGAAAAAAGCTTACAAATTCCTAGGGGAAAGGAGGAAAGAAAAAAGTTCATCAGACTTACACAAGACAGGAAGATTTTCCAAGGAGAGAGTTATACCCACCCTTTGGAGCCGAATTCCTTTAACCACTGATCGTGTGCAAAGGATGAGTGAGGCCAGACAAGTCAATATAACAAAAGCATCAAAGATCATCATGTAATGAGTGTTCTTCTGTACTGTAAGAACAAAAATGTAGATGTTTATAGTCAGATTCATTTCATCTTGTTGACCGACTTGAGTATTGAAATAAGAATCAAGTTCTGATGTTTACTGTGTTTATGCAACTGAATTAAGAAAAATCTTAACATTTTTCCCCCAAAGTTTATCTGACATATTTTCATGAGACATACAAGTGCATCTGCACTACACATACCACTTTAGTTAATTTAGGAAGGTTGATACCATACGAGAAATATACCAGAGCGTGAGTGCTTCTTACAGACCTGCAGAATTAGAGGTGGGAGTTGTCCAATTTACAAGCACTGGGATGGCCTTTGGAGTGACAGAACTTGTCAAACAAAAAGGAAAAAAAAAGAAATCGCAGGAACTTTACAGTACTTCTCTTCCAGACCAGTATTTGACTATCAGATAGGTTTTCTGTCCTAGAGCAATGCAGATAGTTTGTACTGCTGCTCAGCTAGCCACAACCAACACTGAGGTAGACATGAGTTCTCCATTTCTTGTGTTACTAAAATTGACATTCTTGATCAACTAAGGTCAAATTTTGCACCAAATCCACCACTACACCTATTTTTGGTTTCTATACCTATCATGCGGCTGACACTAGATGAGACAGTATAAGGATTAGATTTTTAATGCTAAAAGAGTGATTGAGGGGAAAAAAGAAAAAACCCGAACAAATTGATGCTAAATTTACAAGAACATGCAGCAGTTCTCCAAAATGGGATACTGAAGTTTACTTCACAAACTGCACTACTCAGAAAAAGTTCACCTACTTCTTGCTTACACCAAAGTCACTAACACACGTCCTGTTGCCATTTAAGTTTGTTTTCCCGTCTCGTCCAGAGACAGCAACAAGCTGTTACTGTCCAATTGCAATCATTACCTTTGTATTTTTCCTTGGCTTTCAGAAAATAATATAGGGTACTCCAGGAGATTATTTTAAAACTTGTTATAGAGGCAATCTACATAGATATCAAATGTGGATGATTACAGAGGCCCGGTATCAAAACCTTCCTGCTACATCTGTTAGAGGTAACATGCCACCTGGTGTGCATTTACAACACGGCAGCTAGCAAAGCTGGTTGGAATGCAAACACATATTCCACTAAACAGTTTAAGTGGCGTGTTTTGTACTGTGTGACGCATTTCATTAAATTCACCCAAATTAATTCCAATCTCAGTCTTTAAAAAAAAAAACTTCTCTTTTTTTACTACCAGCTCTTCATTTCCTAACACAGGCATAGCAAAGGGGAAAGTGCCAAAGTAGAAAAGTAGACATGATTCATCCTATTGATTTTCCCCCTTCAAGGGGGAAAAAAAAGGTGGATTTGAGACTCCTGGAAAACTTCTGATTTTCAAGGAGATTATTTTCTCTAATCAAAAAAGATCTCAGACAATGTTTTGACCAGACCCAATAGCTGCCAACAAAGGGTGCTCTTGTGAGTAACTATTTAAGACCGATTATTTAACCATACTGTGCATCTCAGTTACACCCACATACAGGCCAAACAAGACTTAAGCAGCAGTAAGAAGTGTTTCTGGCCATTCCACTCTAGCAAGCCTTAGCAACAGTGCTTCCTTATCTTTCCTGGCGCTAAGTCCTGAAATAAGAGTGAATCAGTTTCAACTTTCCACCACTATCATGTGTCCTTCTGTTGCCTGGTGCTAGAAAAACAGCTCACAGCCCTACCTTAAGTAATGAGCAGCATTAAGTTCGGTAGCCAAAGACAGAAGGATGCACAGTGAGGTGTGGAAAAATTTTGGTTTGACAGTATCAATGATGCAAGGACCTGCTAAAGAAAGCAATGATGTGGCTGGGTTCCCAGGATTTCAGATCAGAGGTTGAAGAATGACAGTTCCTTAGAAAATCAGGATTTAGAGCACACCCACTACATAATGTGTGTCAATGGTGCCTCATCTTTTAATGTAGAAAAAGGTAAACAAACATTGTGATAGTGTGACAAAAGTTTAGCATGAGAATTTGAAAACATTTATGTAACTTACTTGATCCAGAAACATGCCAGTCTCTACATTCCCTGATCGCTATGTCGTTGTCTAGACTTATTTTAATTCTTCCACTATGTGCTTTATTATCAAACACTATCTGTATTAACAACAACAAAAAAAGAGCATGTCTTTTTAAAGTTAAACCATTACATATGTAGCACACTGTATTGCTAAGCTTGCATAATGATTCAGAATAATTCTCCAGCAGAGAGGTTACAAAACTTGTTTAAGCTTAAGGTAATTCCAGTTTATTTAAGTAAATGCTGTCAAAGTGAAAGACAAATCTGGTGAACCATGTATTTACCAGAGATTGGTTGATCAACTAGGTACTATGTGAAATTCTTTGAAACTCCAGCCTCATTCCTCTACGATCTGAAAAAGGTCCCTCCAACCCAAACCATTCTATGATTCCTAGAAGCATCTCTCTAAAGACAAGAGGTTTGTGCTTTTATTACACTTCAGAAAGATGATAGCACAGAAGGCTGTAAGCCAAGCAAGTGCTTGAGGATCACATCACGAGCACTCAAAGCTTAACCTCCCACAGCCCCAGCTGCCGGTTATTCACTGGGTACACTAAGCCATGACAGAGTAATCCAGAAACTGCTGGGGACCAGACAATGGTGTCAACACTCTTTAGAAAATATCTGTGCTGACATGGTAAACCAGCAAGAACAGTTTCTCGTTCTGAACAGAAAGACACGTAGCAGACTTCCACGTACCGTCAGGGTGAAATCGTAACAGTCAGGGAGCTCGTGGTGACGAACAGTCTGGAGGTTGATTGCCTTCAGATTGAACATAAGCTGCACCATCACCAGTCTGCAATAGAGCTCTGTATTAGCTTTTCACAAGGAAAGTGCACGGATACCTCAATACAGGAGGTGCTTATTCCTCCTTACCTGTGGAAATCCAGAGTGAAATTCAAATTGTGCTTTCCCACTGTTGTGTTGTCTAACGGCATCATGGGCTCAATGTACAAGCAGTCTGCAATGGATAAGTACTCACAACAGTATCTCATGGGTTATCATGCTCTTTAACTGTTATCTGCCTTTCCCACTCCCGAGGCTGGAAAGAGCTGTTGACTACACCAGGCAAGATAGCACACTTAAGTGAGGAGTCATTTGGGAAGTTAGCTACAAATACACTATCTTCCCTGAACCAGCCAAGTTACTCATCATGAATTCATAGGGAAGGCTCCTGAAATTAGCCCAAAATACTTGTATTAGATGGTCATCAGTGCTAACGGCTCAACACTCATTTTGTGACAGTAGACACAAAGGACTGTTACCTTGGAGGGGAGGACTAGAGGTTAGTTACACAGTAGTTTTCTTGCCAGTTTTGCCTGGTAGTAAGTATAATATAGGTCATTTGAGAGGACTATATAATACTGGATGTTTATAAGCATTCATCACAAATCTAGGGTCCCTCCTCCCAAAGAACTGATGCAATAGATTAGGTTCATTACCAGTCACAATCTCTGGGTCTATATCAAAGGTGTCATTTCCAGGACAGATGGTTCCTCGCTTGTAGAACTGCTGACACACAGCCAGAGCTGTCTCTTCTGCTCCCCTCTTCTCATAAGCATGGTTTCCAACAGAAATGTTGGGCAGCTGTAAGTACTAAAGTTCAGAACAAACCAACTTAGATGGCACCAGAACTGTTAGGCTCTGAACAAAAACAAAAAACAAACAACAAACGCAAACCCAGAAGTGTTTGGATCTGTGCCATAACCCATCTTTTTCGCTTAAAAGGTCCTCTAAAGAACTCAGAAACCAACATCACACTACAGCTGAGTCCTCAAATACTGTTTTTGTCAAATAACTTAAAGTGCAGCACTTGGATCTAAAGAGCTTTTTGCTTATTATTTTTTTCTCTTTACAATCCTTACAAGAAAGCCTAATTTAAATAACGCCAGCTGAAAACTTAAAGTGCAGCACTTGGATCTAAAGAGCTTTTTGCTTATTATTTTTTTCTCTTTACAATCCTTACGAGAAAGCCTAATTTGTAATAACAAATAACACCAGCTGAAGTCCAAGGCCTGCATTTAGTGCAGAATTAGTACATGGATTAGCTTTAAGGATGTTGCCACAAGTACAACGTTCTGGCAAATGACAGAAAACCTGAATGAGCCAATATCCTGGTCTTAAGCAACTGGCACAGAAGTTCAATTTCAGATACCACCAGGAAAGGTGGGGGAAGAAAAGGTACCCAGGCACATTATACATTGTATAGATTGCAGTGACAATCCTTACCTGGTTTATTGCAAAGAATATCTGGTCATAGACATCTGTTTGTGTGTACACAGCATAGGTGTCATCCATTCTGTCCATGTATCCTTTCAAGAAGAGATGTTTGAATGCAACAGTGTTCTCTTCTTTGAAGGCAACCACCATCTGATTGCTTAATCCGAAAACCACCAGCTGAAAAGACATTTATATTTCCTGTTCAAAGACAAAGTTGGCTTCTGGATTAACATGCAGATCTTGTCCTGCAAACAGCCACTCTTTCATTACGCTGGTAGACACAGTACTTACATGCAGGCCTCTACGTTTCACAGCTGGTCAAAAGAAAGTTTGACTTCAGGAAACAACGGGTTTCAAGAATGTTCTCTTAACATGTTTACCAGCATCTTGGCCAAGGACTTGCATTTTTGCAAAGAAAAGGATACCACCTAAAATTCAAGCTACGCATATACTGTTACATAGGCTTTGTTAGTTCAGCCTGACATTAATGTGACTTGCCTTGGGGAATATCAGTGGACCTCAGCCAGAAAGGCAGTACAAGACTTAACCAGACCCCACTCTGAAATTCCTACTCCAGTACAGAAAAAGCAAATTGAGGATAACTGCTCAAAACTGTGCTTGTAACAGGACACCCTCTGAAGCTGTTAAAAAATATATTGCAATTGTTCATGAAAAGTTAGCATAAAACCCTGCTAGATACTATCCAGGCTGGAAAAGGTTTTTAGAAGAATGTGATGTATTGTTTGTGGGACCTCACAATTATCTTTAGCAGCTATTGTTTCAAATCTAGTGTCAGGAGTATCGTAAAGAAACTCAACAGAGATAAGTCTGAATCGGTAGTCTACAGATCAGTTTTATGGCCACGATGCAAACTGGCTAGGTAGGTTTTGATAAGGATAACTCAGTTTCAGAGATACAAAAGTACTCTGTGGGCAAGCTCAGCATGCTAGGCACACAGGTATGCACCAGAAAATCAGCAGTGCTAAGGTTGAAATACCTACTGGCATATCTTCTCTGAAAAGCTAAATCAGCATTACTTTCTTTCTTTTTTAGGTTCTTCCACTATCAAATTTAATTTTTAAGTGAAAAATGTGACAGATGAAAATCAGAGGATGATGATACATTTCAGACTAAAGCAGTAAGTAAGGTATACAAAGATACTGCCAGATGTATAGCAAAAGAATTATTATTCCTGCAGTTTGTCCCATCATTCATGCAACCATGGAAACCATTCTTCTCCATACTTGTATTGTCATAGCACTGACACCACCATAAAAGTAAATCACATGTGGGCAACTCTGAAGGGTCATCATCTGAGGCATTAGAAAGGTTTTATGAAATACCTCCTTCCTCCTTAACCACAGACCTTTGGAACAAGCAATTGTGTTATAGACAGCAGATAAATGTGTTATATGAAGTCTATAGAACAAGGCTGGGTGAGAGGAAGAGTGGAGCCAAATTTCTGTTTTTTTCAACACAGGAGTTTGTATACCACACATGAGGCATAAACAAACATCATGAAAAAGCTACCAGTTTCAGAGTTCTTATCACCATGACATTGAGACACAGAGGACCCTTCTCTCAAACACAACACACTCAGAGTGAAAAAGGTATTGGGGGGAACAGGTGTTTAGGGATGCCATCCTTGGGGCGGGGACAGGGAGAGAAAAAGTAAAGTGGTGTCCTTAAACATGGTTCCTTTCATGTCCACTCTTAGGAAAGCTATCTTTCAGTCAATAGTTTCAGGAGAAAATTGAGCCATCTGAGGTCTAAGCTACCTATATGCAATTAAGATAGTTTTGCAGTCTATCATCTCCCTGTCTCTGCACCACATCAAAAATAGCATTTGTCACTTCCACTCCCTATCTGAATTCCCATGGGCTAAGAAGAGTCCCTGCTTTTCTAGTTACTCACCTGAATAGTAACCATTGCTATTTTGAGTAGCTGAATCCCAAGTTTCCAAGGTTTCCTGCCCCGGGCCCAGAATTTCTCACATGGGTTCATGAAGAAGAATTTTAATTTCCTTCTAAGCTGATCTTCCAACAGCCCCTCCTGTGATACTGTCGGGTGTCGTTTGTAGATACAAAGGTTTTCATCATCGTGAGCACTGCAGCTGCTCACAGACACTTCAGGATTTTCCATTTCTGAAATGACAAGAAGTCCATGTCAGTCAGAAAACATGCAAGCATGAATACAGTAGCATCAGATCAGTCTGCAGTAACAACCTGGGCTCTGAAGATGTTTATCTTCTGTGAACTGAATATAATTTGCATGTTACACTGAGTTTAAGACCTTCCCCATAATATTGCACAGAACCCAATTCTGCAGAACCCAAAGAAAAGTTTGAGCAAGGTCTTAAATTTGAAGGTAGGCTATCAGGACATTTATTTAATAGTGGAATTTCTGACCCTTTGGAATTACGGAGTCACTTGCTGAAAACTTCCTCTCTCACTTGCCAACCACATCATATATGCAAGACATCCTGAGTCATTTCCTTCTGTGTCCAGAAGAGTACCAAAAGCCTCTCAGGAACATTCACTCTTCTGGAAACCTTACTTGTTTATGTAGCTGGTATTTTCCCATGCTGTCAGGCTGCTGTCCAGTCCTTGAAAGAAAGGAATTTTCAAGCCAGACAGCATTTTTCTTAGACGTAAGCATTAGCATCGTTCGCTCTTGGAAATGGAGACCCAGCATGCCAAATTGCAATTCAGATTAATCACCTGAACACATTAACTAGTTATATCTGTTTCTTCAGCCATAAAAGACAACGCAAGCAACGGTGATCATGAACCAGACAAAATACCAAAAGGTAATTGTATCCAAGCATCGTGATTAGCTGAAGAGGCTCACATTTTAGATGAGTATGAGGTGAAAGTTTAGAAAAGAACCTTATAAACACAGTTTGAGACATTATTCACTATACTATTCAATATGATTAGATGTTCATCTGTTAGTAACTTCACTGGCTTCCAAACATTTTAGAAATGCTTTATAAAGTACATAAGAGGTAGCCAGGAATATTTATTTCAGACAAAAGATTGTTGACATTAAGAACAGAGGAGACAGCCTAGGTTATGAATAAATCTAAAGATGTGCCACATTAGAGAAATTATTTTTAATTTGTATGAGACAAGTTTCTTAAAAAATCATAACCAAGATTAATTTTTAAAAACGCAGAGATGACACCCACGCTCCTGAGGCAGCCAATGCACACGCCAGAACACAAAGTCTCTTTTCGGGTACGATTCAAAACCTGCAATTTCCCCAGATGTCAGAGAGGGCAAGAAAAGTTTTGAATCTGCAGTTTAACACTAAAAATAGGCACATAAATAGGCTTAAAAAAAAAAAAAAAAAGACAGCTCCTGTTTCGCAGGTCTCCATTGTCCTGCGGGACACGGCATGCCCCAGCCTCCTCTCGTCTTCCTCACGGCTGACCATCACCCTGAAGTGAAGCCCTACTCTGCCACTGCAGTGTTCCTGACAACGCCTGTGCTCGATTGAAAAACACAACACTTCTCGACCTCAGCGACACAGCCCGAGGAGATGTTCGTAACACGGAGGAAGCGTCTTCTCAACCCGCGGGGGCTCCGCAGCTGGAGCTGGGCAGGGCCGGAGCCGGGCA
>NW_010240022.1:310-539 GCF_000690775.1 Eurypyga helias | reverse complement strand
GTCTCCCCCGTGGGCTCGGCGGTGCCTCGCTGGCACCTCCCGGGGTTGATTTCGTGTCCCTGTGTTCTTGTCGTCCTCCCCAGATCTTTCCCAGCTCCCCACCCCACACGTTCACTCCACTCCAGCCCCTCCGCCGGGCCCTTCCCAGCCCATCTCTCATGCTTCCATGGCCACCGCTCCATCCTTCACTCCAGCTCCCATCCAAGGTACCGTAAGCTCCTCTTCTCCC
>NW_010240022.1:0-213 GCF_000690775.1 Eurypyga helias | reverse complement strand
ATCCCAGGCTCCGGGCGCGTGGGCTCTGCAGCCTCCGTCCCGGCACGTGCACGATGCTCCTTCCGGCCAGGCTGCGGCAGCCGCCCATGTGCTTGTGTCCGTGTGAGGTGTCGTCCCTGTCCCGTTGTCCATCCCGTCGTCATTCCGTGGCTCTGTGTGTCCCCCCCGCTCTGCTGGGGCACGATGGAGTGGAGTTGGAGGAAGGATTTGTCC
>NW_010240021.1:0-1886 GCF_000690775.1 Eurypyga helias | reverse complement strand
TTTAAAGCACCGACTCAAATATTGGTAACTGCGGCAGCATCTGCAGAAGGTTATTTGTGTCTCCAGACAGACACTTGGTTTGTTAGATGAGTTTTCAGAGCTTTGCTGCCTTTAGCACCTAACCCAGAGCAGGCAAAACCTGACTGGAAAGACAAGCATGCCCCCCAGATGTTTGTTGGTTTTTTTTCCCCAGGGAATTTTAAGACTTCCCCTGCCATAACTCTATACACTCAAGTGTTTTAAGAGACACGACTCTATTTACACCTACTGTACAATCTGTTGGATTGTCCACCCTGTTTAGAAGACACCACAGCATCCACCTGGAGCGAAGCACCTGCCTAGCCATGCTAATGGAATCAGTCTGTGATTTCACTCATCTAGAGACAGAGGCCTTTCTAGCTTTCTAACACCAGAATTTTTATAGCAGACATCCCTAAACATAAACATGTTAGGAAGGAGATGAGCACTTTTGTAGTCTAAAAAGATTTCAAGAAAATTAGCTTTTTTTGGGGTTTGTTTTGGTGGAAGAACCAGTTTTTCCTGGTTGGAAAACAAACACCTTATGAACTGGCAGAACCCTGTATGGATGAGCCGGTTTTTCACCACCTCATGCAAAAAACTTGGCATTTGAGGCCTCAGGTACCTTCTAACGTGCATCTGGTGAGGTGCACAATGTCTGAAAGACTGATACGTATCTCAATAAAATTACAACTGCTCAGCTACAAGCACCAGACGGTTCTCCCCACTAATTGTTTGATAATGCTGCCTCAGGCCATCAGTGGTGGAGACTGTGTCCCTGGGGTAGATGGGACTAATGGCACCTGTTGTGACGGCCCAGGCCTGCTGGAAAAGCTGTGTCAAGCCAAAGTTCGGCATGGGAAGGAGCTGCTGGCAGCTGATGAGCAAAGGGCAACAGCTGAGTGTGCCAGGGCTCTCGCATTTCTTTACAGCGATGGTCTGCAGTTCTGCCGGGGCAATGTGCACCAGCTGGGCTTGGTGAAGACTCATCAGCCTGGGTGGAGACTCTGCTCAAGATTCATTTTCAGTATCATATTTATTAAAGGTACTCATATAAAAGAAGGATAAAATAAAAACCATCCAAAAATGGTATTCTGGGAGAAGAAACTCAAAAAGGGTGCTAGGAAGATCAAGGGCTCATTTAAATTGTCAGTTCTCTTGGCGTCTTGGTGTGAGCGGTGATGACTGGCTTGCGCCTTGAAAAATTAGGATGCTCGTGACTTCTATTTCCAAAGGTATCTTCCTCAATATTCAGGTTTTGAAGCCTCAACAGCATATGAAAATGAAATTCAGGATCCAAATCATGGAGTTGTTCTTGAAAACTGTAACCTGTGTTTCCACAGAGAATTGTTCCCCTCACAAAGGCCACAGACATCCCAGTACGAAATCGATAAAGTATCTAAACTTCCACCTAACTGGAAGTTTAATACCATAAGGAAGTAAGGCCGCAGCCCCCGCCACGGACCCAGAAATGAACTGGAAAAGTGCGCTCGAGGAGCAGCGCAGCTCAGGTTTTGCTATTACGCCAACGAGGAATGCGATCTGTAAGAGCAGAAGTGACGATTAGTGGTCTTTAAAAGCAGGTATCTCTTGAAATTAGAACTCGGGGTGGGGGTGACAACAAAAGGTACCCGCAGACACACACGTGGCAGCGATGCGTAGCCTCTACGGCCGTTTTTTTTTAATTTGGAACGCGCGATTTTTAGGCCTCCCCTCGCCCTGCGGAAAGGCGCGTTTTGGGGAGTGTGAAATCGGGGCGCCCCAGGCGGGGATGCCGGGGGATGCGGGCCAGGCCTGTGTGGGGGCAGCCCGCCTGACAAACTTCTGCTCCCGGGCTGCCTTCTCCGACCCCGCACCGGGAGGAGCCG
>NW_010240020.1:2610-6209 GCF_000690775.1 Eurypyga helias | reverse complement strand
CCGGCCCTCAGGGGGAAGGAGGCCCTGGCCCAGGTCAGTACAAGCTCTTGGGGTGATGCAGCCCCCACCGTCACCGTGCTGCTTGGCTAGTGCATGTGTATCGACTACAGCTGCTCTCTGCAGCTGGAACTTCGGTCTGTCGCTGGTTGGAGTTGGCAAAACTCAGCGTGGCTGGGTTTCCTGCTTCCGCAGCTGATGCGGGGTGTTGTGCTGTGAAAGCGCTTGCCTTTGGGCACGGAGTGGGGAACTTCTTTATTTCCTTCACAGACTGGGTGTGAGTCACAGCAGAGGGTAGGGCGGCTCATCCGTGTGTTTCAGAGCTGGTCTGTCAACAACCACCTGAGGACAGGAATGAAACTAATGCTTTATAAAGCAAGCTCGTGCGCAGGCTGTCCTGATCTCTTGAGTCTGGCTTTGTGTAGGCTGCTTCCCCAGGGCGTGGTTTGGTGACTTACCAGCTAGAGGAATAAGCAGAGTGAACTTCCGTGACAGTGACAGCTCAGTCGGGTGCTGGAAGCTGAATGAGGAAGTAGCCAGGAGGGGGCAATACTGACTGACCACCTTTCAGATGCTAGAGGACCCCGATGAGCTAGCAGTGCTGGAAGAGATACAACAGGAACTGATATTGCAAGGTAATTTCTTCACATGTTACTTGACTCCTATTTGAGTTGGAATATCCCTGATTTTGTAGTAATCCAGACTAGCTGAGGCTGCACTTCCATGTGATATGGAAGAACCTCCTCAGAAATCCCTGTAGCCTGTCTAATACATTGAGACCCCTTTTTTAAGAGTCTAAAAGTGGCATTTTAAGGTCTCTGAGAAGCTGATGAGAGACCAGAGGAGCAGCACTGAGGTGTTTGGGAGCTGTAGGAACCTGTATAAGTCAATTCAGAATGTTTCTAAATTGTTGGTTAGGAAGTGGAAAGTCACCCGCTTGGGACCAGCTAAAGATTGAGCCGTAGGAAAAACTGGATTAAGAGGAATGATTGCCTCAGGTGTACAAATGTGATACAAAGAAAGGAAGGGTCAGGCACTGGTGGCTGCCCCAGCCCCCGTCTGCCCAGCAGCCTCACGTGTCGTTACGATGCTGACAGCCCGGTACTTTGCTCTGTTATTGCAGAACAGTCGGTTATAGAAGAGTACGAGCGAAGTCAGCAGTTTGACGAAGAATGTCTCAACGCGATGCTTGATGGCCTGGACGCCAGCGACAAGATCATCTGCCCAGCGTGTAGAAAGTAAGGCAGCCCTTGGCGCCGGAATGAGGTTCTCCGCTCTCCCACAGCCATTTGGGCTTAGAAGCGGGCAGAAGTCATGGGCAAACAGAGGCTGCTATTACTGTTATTTCAACAAAACAAAAAGCTGAGCGATGATCTCCTAAATCTAAGGGGTTTTTTTTCTAAAATCTGCCTTTGTTGTGGTTGTTGCAATGATGCTCATGGTATGCTCTTCCTAGGAATAACCTGACTGTGAGGAATCACTTCGTGTTTTGCCAGTGTGGACTGTGCATCGGCACAGAGGTAAGCTGTGTTAGCTCTGGCTGCCCAAGTGCCCTGTGAAGAGGCGGTTTGAAGCTCCAGACAGCAAGTGAAGATTGCTTTTAACCTGACTCTTCTCAGGGTATGACAGAGGAGAAGCTGCGGTCACTTCTAGAACAGACTGTGACCGAGCACAGTCACAGGTGCTCTCAGAGCCCGGAGTTCACAGTGACCAGTGGAATGGAGGAGGAAGCCAGTCTTCTCATGAGCTGTCCGGTGAGTCTAAACGCCAAGCTCCTGGAAAGGATCTCTGTGTGGATCCACTTCCCAATTAGCACACATCCACTGAGCCCAGGGGTTTGTGGTGCTGTTTTCCGACAAACTTCCTTGGAAATGGAATTTTACTTTTGACCATCAGTAACTGTAAAAGGAAGAGCCAAACTACACGATTTACCTTAACTGCTGGATTAGGGAATCCTTCAAGGACCTGTCAAATTTAGTGCCGTACCCTTCTCACACCTCAGCCAACAACTTCCAAGTGTTGTGTGCAGCAGGTGTTAGAGAAGTGGTTCATGAAGAAAAGTTTTAAAAATTACTTCCGTTTAAGCCTCCTCAAATGGCTCACCTCCTAAAAAAACAACCCCCGCCCTTTGGCTCAGGCGAGAGCTAGCATGTGCTTGGGTTTGCGGCCTACGTAAAACCTCCGTGTGTGCCCGCAGCGAGCACCCTGGTAGGAGCAGAGCGTTTCAAATGGTTCTGAACACTAATAACTCCCCTTACACGGTGCCACAGCTTCTCTGTTCAACTTCCCTTTTTTAAAGGCCTGTGACTCCTGGATGATTCTCCTATAAGCTGATTCAGTGGCTGCTTTTCTACTGGAAGGACTTCAAGACTAAAAATCTACCTAGAGCTGCTAGCGTTGTTATGTACATACTTGTAACTGTTGTGTCAAGTTACACTTACAGGGCAGTATTGCCTTGACCTGCACTTTTAACGGCACAGTAAATAAATACACTTAGTTTATCTGAGCCTTTGTGTCCTCTTTAACAATGATCTCAATGATCTTTAACGTGATCTCACGTTGGAGATCCATGAGCATCCACAGCCCTTCAGTCATTCCGCTGGAATTTAAAATCAGCCTCGCTGTGGTATTTTTCTAACAGATCCATTAATACTAATATAATTTTAAAACAGCTCCTCAAAAAACACATTTAAGATACAATTCCGTTCCCTAAAGCATAGCCAGCCAAGATTTCTGGAATGAGACCCACATTCATAATGAGCACAGCAAGCTTCCTCCTCCAAACATGACTCCAAGGCCACGCTGCGTGGCTGGGGGTGCTGGAATCGCTCTCCCTGGAGACAGCTCCAGGCCAGCACACGCCATCGGAGCAGGCAGCTGTAGTAACACCGGCACAGGCACAGAACCTTTGCATTGTTTTTATGGTAGCTCACTGGTCAGCAGTGGTACAGCAGGAAGAGGAGAAACCACCAGTTTTCAGTGATACATTGAACAGATTTTATTCTTCACATTCATTCTTAGTTGTACAAAAACCAGCAGGTAGGGCGAGGCAGTTCCGGACCGTGTTAGAGAACTTGATCTGGGCTGCAACATAAATACAGATCCCCAGACACAAGCAAAAATCCTCATTCTCCCACAACGCTCCTTCCCTAATTCCAAGTGACTTACTCTTCATATCAGTTGTGAAGATTTATTTGGGTGCTGCTGGCTGAGCAGTGCTGGGGGATACCCACACCCGAAGGTTAAGTTGCCTAGTCTAACCTACTGACACTTGACAAAGCTTTTAAGGTCTTCAAGGAATTTGATGTACTCCTGGTGCTCCAGTGCGGTGCTGAGCTCGATTAACTCATCAGCAAACGTGTTGTCCACTCCTCGGTCAGCCAGGAAATCCATTAAGTGATCATACAGGGCCTGGAAGCAAGGAGCAGGAAACTTCCTTAGCCAAGCACACCTGGAGGGGGCTGCTTTTCCCTGTCCCACGGCCGCTGGCGTTTCCTTACACCAGGAGGATCTGGCTAGCCTCTGGCTGGAGACCCAGCACCCCCACACCCCCTTCTCACAGGGCCTGGCCTCTGGTGTGGCAGCTGGAGGGAAGGAGCCAC
>NW_010240020.1:275-2579 GCF_000690775.1 Eurypyga helias | reverse complement strand
ACCCCAAGCGAGCTGCGCTGATCAACCGGCTGCGGGGTGTCAGGGCAACACCGACTCTGCCCGCCCCCCCGTTCGGTGCTACGGCCTTGGGGGTGAATTGCTTTAATGGTGTCTGGAAAGGTCTGACACAAATAGTTGTTTGAGAGACCCCGTCAGAGCCATCAGCTCTTCCTTCCCCCTCCCCATCCTTCTCTTTAATCCTACGTAACTGGTGGATATGTTAATGGCTGGGGGTTCGCTGCTGGCTCAGGAGAGTGGATTCATGATTCCTGCAGTAATGCCAATACCTGGCACATGCTTCTTGGGGGTTTTTAAACATACCAACATGACTGAGCAAGTAGTTAACTGTGGGCTTCTGTAATCTGCTGAGATCACAAATCACACACTTAAGATTAATCTTCTATCATCTCAGGTCAGAGAGGGGGTATTAAAAAGCGCAGCGTGGGATGTTCCGGAGCACACTATCCAGTTCTAGCATGAACACTTCCCAGAGAGAGATGCGCTCTAGGAGCAAAGTTCTAATCATGCCATACACAGCCTCCAGCTGAGATTTAACCTGCTGAAAGCTTGGCACATGTAAGAAGATGCCAGATTCTTGGGCATCTGCGTAGTTTTTGGTGTCACAACTATAAAAACATACCAGGAAGACCCAGAAAGCAAAGGCATCATCTGCACGTGACACCTGATAAGCTACTTTGTCAAACCCTGAGCTCAAAAGATGCTTGAGCAAGTGCCAGAGTGTGTAACACATCAGCCTGCGGGAGCAGAACAAGTTTCAACACGCCCGTCTCTGGCTGCCAGCACCGCCGGCAGCTCCGCAGAGCCGCGGGGACCGCGCCGCACCCCCCGCCGCAGCACAGCCACCAGCTCAGGGCAGGGAGTGTCCCGTCCCAGGGGACAGGGCTCAATCAGGGAGTGGACAGACAGCCAGGTGAGGAACGCCGCAGGGCCCTCTGGTGCCGTGTCAGCACTCACCCAGTCCAGGGAATCCGTATTGAGGGTGTAGTTGGTGTCCTTCCAATCCGATTCTCCAGTGGGCTGGAAACTCACCTCCCGGATTGTGAAAATGTCACTTTCTTCCTCTCCCTCCTGTCCAACCTGAAACAGGAGATGAGATGCAAGACACACAGATTAGATCTACCTGCTGGGGCCCTTCGGCCATCCCATCCCGAAGAAGGAATGCTGTGCCTCAGGCAAAGCCCCCAAGACTGGCACCTAAGCTGTGCCTCTCCCCGCGCATCGCAGGACAAGCAGGAGAACGCAGGAGATCCCCGCTGAGGTCAGTGTGTTAGAGCTCACGATGCTCTAACTCAGCGGCCTCATTTTTAGAGAGGCGTAAAAACCTTTTCTGTGTGGTTCTAAGTGTCTTCACACATCTCTACAACCTCTGTCAGCCTGGACTGGCTGCATAAAGGACCCCTTTATGCAAAATAAACCACAAAATAAAAAGTTCATGCTTTTTTTCCTTACTTTTTTTCTGGCTTACAAAATAAACCACAACGACCACGCCGAAGCAAAGCTCTCAGTTTTATTTTCTCCCCCCTTTTTTTTTAATCCTTACTTCTCTGACACCTCACAACAAGGAGATTTGAGAGTTGCTGACACAGTGTGAAGTCTATCCCATTTTGGCCGTTCTCGTTTACCCCCTCACGCTGTCGTGCCGTTAAGCCGTGCCCCTCTTCTCCAGTGTCAGTCACACGCTGGCCAGTAAGCAGCTGCTCAGGAGCGCCAGGTCCGGGTGTGCAGAACGCAGTGGGACATCACAGAATCACGGAATGGTTTGGGTTGGAAGGGACCTTAAAGACCATCCAGTTCCAACCCCCCTGCCATGGGCAGGGACACCTTGCACTAGACCAGGTTGCTCCAAGCCTCATCCAGCCTGGCCTTGAAACATCTCCCCAGAGCGCTCTTGCAAACACAAAGCCTTTTTTTGCACACGTTAAAACAAGAGACAGCTAGGAGACTGCGTTTGCTGCAGATTCAGGAAACCAGCAGCCTGTGAAGAGCCGTCAGGTTCAACAGCGGCACAACTACGCTACAGTCCAGCGGGAAACGCACAGCGAGTGATGGCCCAGAGCTGGCTACGGCTGACACACGACCTGGATACCCACCTCATCTTCTGGGTAATGGCAGTCAAGAACGAGGGTCTGCTTCGTATCATCTTTTACGACTTCCACAACAAAGTTTGGAGTCGACGTAAGCTCAGGCTAAAAAAGAGAAAAGCTGCATCAACACTGGAACCCGACCAGGAGCCAAAGGGATCAGCACAGGCTGCTCCCTGCTATACCCTCTCCAGGGGCTCTG
>NW_010240020.1:0-203 GCF_000690775.1 Eurypyga helias | reverse complement strand
CCCCCCACGGCCTCCAGAGCCCCCTCCACAGTGACAGGAACTGGGAGCACTCAGTTTCTGAGAGTGGGAGCTGCTCCTGCCTGCCCTCCTTCACAGGGAGCACACAGACCTCCCGACACAAGCCCCCGCGCCTCCTCGGCGAATGCAGGCACGCCCGAGCAGGGGGGCGACGTGCGCGCGTCCCCCGCCCCGCGCTGCGTGGG
>NW_010240019.1:0-3043 GCF_000690775.1 Eurypyga helias | reverse complement strand
GTTCTCCACTGGCTCCACCTATCTCGTGTTACACAGCTTGGTGTCATCAGCAAATGTGCTGAGGGTGCGCTCAATCCCGTAATCCATGTCACTAATGAAGATGTTAAACATACTGGTTCCAACACCGACCCCTGAGTATCGCCGCCCATCACTCATCCCCACTCAGACGTTGAGCCGTTGACCATCACTCTCTGAGTGCGACCATCCAGCCAGTTCTTTATCCATTGAGTGGTCCATCTGTCAAATCCATGTCTCTTCAGTTTCGAGACAAGGATGGTGTGTGGGATAGTGTCGAACGCTTTGCAGAAGTCCAGGGAGATGACATCGGTTGCCTGTCCTTTGTCCACAAAGGGTATTAATAAAGGAAGAAGAGCATTTAAGAGCAACACTTGAAGAACACTTCCAGTTCAGGGTAACAAGACCAGCACTTAACACCAAGCAGTGGTTCCACACAGGACCACATCATTCAATGACAATTCAGTGCCTAAGGTCCCCAGAGAGTGTTGATTCATCAGGTATGCTCAGTCCATGCCCAATCCACTGGAGAAGCATTGAGTTCAACACTAAACACATCAGTCACAGTCATTTTTATTAAAAAACGCACAGTGAGGAAAAACGGTGTTACCCATGACCCTGATTTGCATAATGTCTACTTGTTAGAGCAGACCTGTCAATATGGTTGAGTCCAGAAGCAGCAGGTTCCCCCTGTTCTGAGTTCAGCAGCCGTTCATTAGTAAATCTGGTAGTCTGCTGCCTGGATCATTACTGCGGCTAGCTGTGGGTTGCAGTTCCTACCAAAGAGGCGAGTGACATGGGCTCAGATGTCTCAAGAGACAGAGTGGGAATAAAGCCGCATCTCTTCAGGGGAATGTTCTGAAGACTAACAGGCTGTGATGGAAAAGCAAGGTGAAAGAGAGCTCTTGATGCTGTCAATGGAAGCTGGGAGGCTGTTGAGTGTGGAATGCAAAGGTCATAAGCCAAAGATCCAACAAGGTGCAATTGAACATGAGGGAAATCCTGGATTTTGCTCTATGCTCATCTATTCGTGCACTTTGCATTTAATTGAGTTTGGTTATGATACCCAATATTAGAAATAGAAATCAAAACCATTACTCTTTCTTCTTTAAGGAAATGTTGTTCCTGAAAAAGTCCATGAGATTTAAACGTCTCTTTGGAAATACCTAACGGTTGAACTCAGCAAAGTCTGTTTTCTAGGCACTGGAATATCAAAACATGTACACAGAAGAGGCAATCTGCATCTCTTTGCACTCCTGTTCTCTATTAGGGAAAAAGAGATTTAAAAAATTTTTTTTTTTTTTTTTTTGGTAAATATGTGATAACTTTTGATACAGAAGATGTCCACATGTGTCCTCTTAGTATATTTAACAGCATACTAAGAAACTGGTCTCACTGCAGGGCCCGTTGATGTTCTTTAATAGATTAAGAGGTAACTTTTTGTTTAAGATATCCTTTATATAATAATTATGAAGGATTAATAAATTATTGATACCTATTGCAGGGTAGACTTGCTAAGTATGAATTATAAATACTTACTAACCTTTTATTAGAAGATAGATTATTTTGAACAGTGGATACAGTGATCTACTGACACTACCCCTATTCTGTCTGCCCACAAACTCATAATACTGATAACTCAAGCCAGCTGTGTGGACCCAGCATCTAGGTTTTGCAGACTGACTCTCACAGGTTCTCTGGGACAAGGACTCTGCATAATTTTGTGTCGGTACATAACTGATATATAGTTATCCAGATTCCTTTGGAATAAAGACCTGCAAAAAGATACATTTCCAAGTTGATTACAATGAAAACCAGATTGTAGATTAAATATACATGTATAAATCTTTTTTGAAAGAGTACCTTGGATAAGACTGAAAGAATATTTTATAAAAGAAGGTTAGTTTGATTTTGCAGAAATTTTTCTTCCACTTTTTTTTTTTTCCCCTTAAATTTAGCTGCATTCTGATAAGCAGTGAGAAAAATTAAGTGCTTGTTTGAGGGAAGAACCATATCCATTTTTTAGACCCAGTTAAGGCTCTTAAGGGGTTAGACATGATCCACAAGAATCTTTGGAATCATAATAGTGAATTTAATAGCTACATGTTGGAGAAGAAATTAAATTTGGCTCCTAAGATTATTTTTCTTAGATAGTTTTCCTACACAATTTACTGGCTTGCTGGGAATATAGACACAATCACATTGCCATTGATAAGATCCTAATAACATAGCCCTATTTATTTTTCTGAAAATCCATGGTCAAAACCATGGAGAGATCATTCTAAGTGTTATAATGCAGAAGGTGGAATACTATCACCCAGGAACATTTTCTGGTTCTGAATGGTTTACTTGTGTAAAATTGGCATAAGAATTTGTAATTCCTACATTCCTTCCTATAAGTAGGAACAGACTGTTAGCACTATGTTATAGGTGGTTGCTTCAGTATTTCATAGAGCTGCCAATGCGCTTGTCTCATGTCTGCATTTATCTGTTTCAGAGTCAGAGCTGAGAGGTCTTTAGGTTGGTACAATTCATACAATGAAATAATTAAAAAAAGAAAAAAACAAAAAAAACCCACTCCAAAGCAAAACTTGATTGTCTAGAACTTAGTATTTGGGCTTGAAAGAGACCTAATCTTTATGGACAAGACACAGAATTGACAAGCAATGTGTGTTACTGCAGGCAGGCATAACATTCAAGAAAACATAACTGGAAGTACACTGAGAGATCATCAAAACCATGACACCTATTTAGGTCTTTAAAAAATTAATATGATGGAAATTGCTCAGTTCCCCTATCACAGTATATAATGATATTTTTTTTTTGCTATTATTCTGGTCTGAGTTTCTGAGGCTGAAACACACTATCATCGTCACTTGTCCATGTGTCCTAGGCATACAGAACAATGTGAGGAAGTCCTTTATATATTTGAAGACTTTAGACTTGGGTGATCCACACTACGTTAAATAACTCCACTTCTTCCTCTACTTTCTCATAGGACATAGGACAAGCTACAGGCTTGGGGAGG
>NW_010240018.1:0-21255 GCF_000690775.1 Eurypyga helias | reverse complement strand
CTGAGTGCAACCATCCAGCCAGTTTCCCATATTCTGCTCCATGCATAGCATGGCATTGCTTTGGAGGAAGGTATGGTTCATATCTTTCCCCGTCAGGGGAGTAGTAGGGAAGTAGGGAATCTATGCAATCCATCCACACCTGCACATTGCTAGAAATGTGTCATGTTCTCAGGGCCCTTACTCTCTCAAAGAAAGACACAGTAAACAAGGGAAGGAACCTCACAGGGTTTTTTCTGCTTCGCTTTCCACTCCCCTACTCTCAGAACAGCTCTGCTTTAGAAGAACAATTTGTTCAAATGTGGAGTTCCTGTGTTCTGCTCTGTTGGCCTTCTGAGGGGCCACGACATAACACGACTGTCATTTGTGCTCGTTTCCTGCTTATGGTACTGGGACATTTCAGGTTCAATATTCACATTTGCTTAAAGTCATTACTGCATCTGCTAAGTAGTGAATAATGAGGTTGCCAATAGAGCAGCACTTTATTCATTTCATGAGGAAAATCTGCACTGACACTTAGCTGGGAGTCTATTTTGAATTTTTCTGACTATTGATCTACATTCTGAAGTGCACCTCAGACCTTCTGTCTCTTGACCTGATCATAATTTTTACTCCTTCATTTACCATGAATTAAAGATCATTTCCAGTAAACCCAAGTATACCCTTGGAATGTTGCCTAATTTGCTGGGAAGTACTGTAACTGCTGTTTTCAGAAAGACATTTAGACTTATGTCCTTAAAACAGAGGCTTAGGGCCAAATACTGACTTCATTTGCACCACGGTAGATCTTACGCAATTATCCTGCTTCTAGTGGAACTCTTGTCTCTTGTCATCCTCTCCCTGTTTGGGATCTGTAGAATATTTATCAGGAGTGAAGAAAATTAACTCTGTCCTGACTAAAACCAGCACAAGTAGTAACAATTTCCCATGAAAACATTTCCAGTAAATGGTCAGTGAGTGGCAAATCTCACATGATTTTCCTAGATTGGTCAATGAAAAGACAGATACATCAAGTAAGTTATTGCTTGGCCTCTGGTATCCGATGGCTCAAGATCTGTGCTTGTATAGCATTTCTCAGGAACTAGATAAATGTTATCTGGTGCCGACTTAACTCCACTTTCAGCAAAGAGACTCTTCCCTCATTCTCATGAGATTCTTATTTACAAGCAAGAAACTCTCTTTGCCCAAAGCATGGGTGGAAAATGGATATTACAAAGCACTGCTCCTCAGCTGAGCTGTGATGACCTAGTGTGGATTCTTTGCTATATTTGCAAATATAAGGTAAATGACATGTAGTGGGAAGGGAAATAGGGTGTCTGTGCAGAGGATACTGAGAAGTCAATACACACATTAGAATTCAAAGCACTCCTGGGTGTTTTCTGTCCCCTGGAGACCAGGCCACAGATGGCTTGCAAGAGGTACCTCAGCCTTTTGAATATGAACTTCGAATTGCCAGCTGATGCTCTGTTTCCCACTGCTGGTTGCAGAGTCTGGATGGTGGAGATCAGACAGTATTATGACATTGAAGTGCCTGATAAACCTCTACCACATGCTTGCTCTTTAAAACATGCCCTCAAAAGCTCTGATGTGAAAGCATCACCACATATTCCTTGGGCTAAATCATTGCAGGTAGTGAGTGTGGGTAAGGGAGATCAACTTCCAGGGTTTTGTTTTCTGTGTCACAAACACCATTTTAATTACATCTTCTGTGGCGAAGCAGCAGGTAGGATACTGACTGTAAACAAACATGGAATCATAGAATCACAGAATGGTTTGGGTTGGAAGGCACCTTAAAGATCATCTAGTTCCAACCCCCCTGCCATGGGCAGGGACACCTTCTACTAGACCAGGTTGCTCCAAGCCTCATCCAGCCTGGCCTTGGACACTTCCAGGGATGGGGCATCCACAGCTTCCCTGGACAAACGTGTGAGTTGAGGGTTAAAACTAATGCTTCTAAGTCTATTTTGGCTTGCTTTCTGGCTTTTAAGCATAGGATTTACTCTGATAATATTTCCAAGTTTTGCTCTAAATCCATGAAAGCTTTAAAAGTTTAGAAATGCATTGCCTAGCCCTAGAAATCTGGAGGCCCCTGGAACCAGGAGATCAGCAGCTTAAATTTGTATCTCTGCACATGGATGAAATAGTCGTCATCTTTTAGAAAAATACAGCCTGCAGAATTGGACACAGAAATTTAGTCTCCATAATGGGAAGAAGAAATTGGGTTGAAAGAAAAAGAAAGGGGTGGCAAGAATAAAACAAATGAAAACAAACTATTTACATATGACATGGTAGTGGGCTAAGGGAAAGGACTTGCTTTAGGAAGGGAGCTGTGCTGAAGGGGGAAGTAACACCCAGAGGGGCAGAAGCACTTTCATTGTGCCCATCCATCACAAGAACCAACCCAGCCAAAACCCAGGTTGTCTTCTGTAGTCCTGGCAACAGCACAGAGATAGAAGGATGAAGCTGTCTTAAACCTAGCTCAGTTGTAGCTTATCCCAACTTGGAATAGGGATCAAACTAGCGTATGTATACAGATAAAGGAGGCTGCCAGGCAAGCAGATTTAGGAGTTGAAAAGCATTTTGCACAACACTGTCAAATGTGGCAGAAAAGTACTTCCTCTCGTTCTGTAGGCAATGAAAATGAGCCACCCGAAGCCGCGTGTTTCCTCTGCGAGCCTTGCACCAGCCCTGGCCAGCACCAGTCCGCAACAAGGCCCAGCTGTGCCTGGTTACCTCCCAGAGGCTGATGCGTCTGCAGAGCCCAGAGTGCCTCGCAGGGAGTCCTAGCTGCTGTCTGCTAG
Organism: Eurypyga helias; assembly: GCF_000690775.1. Lineage (NCBI taxonomy): Eukaryota > Metazoa > Chordata > Aves > Eurypygiformes > Eurypygidae > Eurypyga > Eurypyga helias. The sequence goes on along the minus strand of NW_010240018.1, from coordinate 18,457 downwards.
CTTGGTAGGGATGGGCAGTTGTAACATGTCCAAAAAAAAAAAAACAAGTATATATTCTCTACATTTGGTTCCAGCTTTAAGAGGAGTTTTAGGAAATTTGGAAAAAAAATGTTCAGCTGGAGTTGTGTAAGGGAGGAGGCTACACCAAGAGAGTACGAAGACAGCAACTGAACTTCAGCATTTGCTTTTATCAGACAAAGAGACAGAGAGGCAGGCATCTAAAAACTCCTGAACAAACAAACTAATCTTGTTTGTGCTTTGTTAGAAATTCCTGATAATTTTCAAATCTACTGTTTTAAGGGCAGCGCTGTGTGTGGATCCACGTTCAAATGCCTGTCTTTTCAATCCTGGTTATCTAGAGCCACCGTTCAGTACAATCATAGCCCTTGCACTTGCTTTATTTGTTATTTTCTCTCCCCACAATCCCCATCTTGCCCCCTGCTCCCCAAACACATGCAGAATGATAGTTGAAATAAAGAGTAGTAAATAGGTAGGGGTCATTTCTAGCTAGGCTGGCTGTTACTGTATGGTGGTGAGGATTAAGACAATGCTGCTAGAGCCTACACTTTCTGTAGACAGCAAAGTTTAAACCCAATTAGAATCATAGAATCATAGAATGGTTTGAGTTGGAAGGGACCTTAAAGACCGTCTAGTTCCAACCCCCCTGCCATGGGCAGGGACATCTTCCACTAGACCGGGTTGCTCAAAATCTCATCTAGCCTGGCCCTGAAGACATCCAGGGATGGAGCATCCACAGCTTCTCTGGGCAACCTGTTCCAGGGCTTCACCACCCTCTCCGGTATCTAATCTAAACCTCCCCACTTTCAATTTAAACCTGTTACCCCTTGTCCTGTCTCTACAGGCCCTTGTAAAAAGTCCCCTCCCAGCTTCCTTGTCCCCCCCTTCAGGTACTGGAAGGTGCTATAAGGTCTCCCCGAATCCTTCTCTTCTCCAGGCTGAACAAGCCCAACTCTCTCAGCCTTTCATCATAGCAGAGGTGCTCCAGCCCACTCAGCATCTTCGTGGCCTCCTCTGGACTCGCTCCAAGTGGTCAATATCCTTCTGATGTTGAGGGCTCCACAGCTGGACGCAGCACTCCAGGTGGGGTCTCACCAGAGCAGAGTACAGGGGCAGAATCCCCTCCCTCGCCCTGCTGGCCACACTTCTCTGGATACAGCCCAGGATACGGTTGGCTTTCTGGGCTGCCAGCGCACACGGCCGGCTCATGTCCAGCTTTTCATCCCCCAGTACCCCAAGTCCTTCTCCTCAGGGCTCCTTATTAGACAGGCAGTCTGAATGGATGGAGCTACATAAACACATTGTGTCCTTTTTTCTTCTTCTAGAAGAAGTAAAATCAAGGCAATTTTGGGATACGAAACTAAATAGCTGTATCTGACAACTAGGAGAATTAGAGAAATGGTGGAGGGTCTGAAAGAAAGCCAGTTTGACGGTCGTATTCTTTACTGCTTTCATTATGTCGCTGTTATGGAGATGGGAGCACAGTTGTGCCTAGTGCTTGCTTCCCAACTCAGATCCCACTGGGAAAATGCAATCAGTGCTTCCATGAGTGAGAGGCAAAGTTTCTGGGTTTGATATATGTCCAGTTTGCAAAGCGCTGAAGCTCTAAAATTCCACTTCTGGGAGGTATTTTCTCCTGTTCAGGTGAATTACACTGAAGAGTCCTGACATCCTTTTGAAGACTTCCTGCAGGGAAGTTGACATTTCAAACCTATATTTTACCTGGGCCTTGATCACATCTTGTCTCCTATTGAAATATATGACCCGAAAGTGCTTCCTTATGAATTAGGCACTCATCATGCATTTTAACCTCCTCAGAGAAAATTATGCAGGCCTCTGAGTTGCCTGCATGAGTTATCTTTTATTCATTAGAATCCTAAATGTTATTGAAATGTATTCTTAATTATTCCCTGCTGAAAACAGCAGTGTTCTTGAACAAGTATTTTGCATTTGATATGTCCTGCTGCTAGCATGGTTAATAATGTATATAATAATAAAATAACAAACTATCAGAGCAGAATAAGAGAACTTACTAATACGATTCAGTTTAAGAAAATGGTTACTTCTGGCTTTCACAGCCTATGAACAATAACATTGTCTGAGTACTTCAAGCATGCAGAATCTCTGCTGTCGGTCTATCACAGAGATAACATTGCTGAAAGAGAAGCCGGTAAGACATCACCTGCTATCCCTGCATTCATGCCCTCTAAAATCAGTTTCTGTAGTAGTAGTTAGTGGAACTGATGATGCCAAAAGCTTTCAAAAGCAGTCTTTGGACATATCTCTGCAATCGATGGCTATTTATTTGAGCAGAAAATCACAACCCCTAGAAATTATATTTTTGCTTCAGCGTTTCCTCTGTCTTTCCTCTTTTTCCATCGCTTTCTCTCTGTCCACACCTATATACCTTTCATTTGCTGTTCTCTGCATGGGAAACCACAAGTTTTTCTAAAAGCTGAAAAGCTGGTTCTGAAAAACTACAATATGCAGGGTTGGTCTCTGGTAGGACTAGAAGCCTCAAAAGAACCAGTAAAAATTACAGCCTTTTGTGAGTTGTATTTCTTGTGCAGCTGCATCATACCCCTTTGACTCACCACACAGAGTGTGGGTGATGTGCCAGCATGTCCAGATCTTTTTCCTTAGTCATTTCCAGCTGGCTGCAATTCCTTAAATACATGGTTTTGCATACAGTGCAATTAAATATCATCCAGTTCCTTTGCTGTCGTCCCCAAGATCTTTTATTCTGTAGGTTATTTCAGTCCTCTTTGATATTGATAACATGGCCGATCTTTGACACTGACAAATATGACTTCCTGCATATTTTTAGTGGCAATGGCAAAATGAAATATGAAAGAGAGATATAGTCCCAATTTGAGACCTTGAAAAGACCAGCTAGGAACCAATTCTCAGCCTTCTCCTTTTGGCACAAATTACTGGTTCCTTGGTTCAGTGGAATTCCTCACTGCTTTATACGTACTGCACTAAATGTTTTCCTCAGACTGAAAAACTTCCAACATAAAGTGCTATTTAAACATCAGGTCTAAGCTACTTGGAATTTCTTTTCAAAGATGATCTGAAGGATATGCTGCTGGTAATCTGACACAGGATATTATCTCAGTGTCCATTCATTACTTGGTCTTCAGTATTTCTTGCCTTTAAAATGTATCCTGAAGTCTTAAAAGCTGTTGAAGATAGACCAACAGGCTCATTAGTTGCTTAGATTGCTTTTCTTCCTGTTATTTTCCAGCCATGTGCAGGTTAGCTGTCAACAGCTCCCTGTAGCATTTCTTTCTGCCTAGGAATCATAGTGTCATAGAATAATTTGGGTTGGATGGGACCTCCAGGGGTCAGGTAGTCCTACTCCCTGCTCAAAGCAGGTCTAATGAGATACAGTTGTGCTGACGTGCTCAGTTGCATCCTAAACACCTCCAAGAAGGGAGGGAGATCCCACAACCTCCTGGTCAGCCTGCACCAGCATTTGACCAAGTTCGTGGTAAAGTATTTTCTTTATTTCTAATCACTTTCCCATCTTCCAACTTGTGTCTGTTGCCTAGTGTCCATTGTTACCCATTATTACCATTGTGCACCTCCAAGAAGAACCTGGCTCGTCTTCTCTGTGCCCTCCAAAGGTAGCTGTAGACAGTAGTAAGGACTCCCGGCAAGTGTTTTCTTTTCTAGGCTGGACAGGCACACTTCTCTGCCTCTCCTCTTCCTGTCAGCCCATTCCTTTAGCCCATTCACATCCCTCTGACAAGCAGCCCAGTGTGTTGACAGCTCCTATCAATTCTGTGTTGTCTGCAAATTTGCTGACAGTGCACTCCATCCCATCATCCAAATCATGAATGAAGACATTAGACGATACTGATCCCAGCACTGATCCCTGAGGGACACCAGTAGTTGCTGACTGCCAGGTAGACTTTGCATAAATAGGTATTATCGAAGCCCTGTGCGTGCTTTGAGCAATTTAAGTTTTGATTCTGCCGCAAATGTATAAACTTGCACTTACCAGAGAGGACTTCTAATCAATCCTACTTTTTCCTCTGTGTCCTTTATTACAGACATTACTGAAAGATGAGGCAATATTCATGTGGTTTTCCAGATAATACTGAAAGCATTCAGTTTGGTTTTTGGCAAGTCAAGTCTAGGGCAGTATTCTGTGCACAGGGGCTGTTTGTACTGCGTTATTCTCTCTGCACATATTTTCAGAGTATAATAAACCATATTACAGTGATCACAGCATGATTGCTGTATCCGTGATAGCTTTAATTTAGATAGCAGCAGTAAGAGTGCTGCAGAGATTTGGTGGCATGATCTCCAGCACATCACAGCAGCCATATTAGAGCTTGCTGTTGTCAGAGCTGGCTGCCACATCTTCATGGCAACCATTAGAGCCAGCAAGGCAAGTGCCAATGTAATGATATCCCTATTTTGCTCTATGGACATATCTTGGCTGCTTCTGTCTGTTGCTGTTAAATTGTTCAGCTGCAGCCAGCCTACACATTCCTGATATTAAGGAGATTTACCTTGTCTTTTGCTGCTTTTGAGAAGTAGGACACAGCAGTTCCTCTATTTTTCTCAGAAGTAAAACAATAAACACAATGGCTGCTGAAATCTGACAGCTGCTGATCAAGTTCCCATTTTCTTTTAATACACTTTATATCCATGATGGATAAGACTGATAGTACAAGATGTTTAAGTCAGTCAGCAGAAAACAAACTTACATAATTTGAGTATGTTGCAAATATAAAACATAGGCTTAAACTGAAAGAACTCTTCCAGTAGTGATTTCTCATATTCATAGAGTCATAGAATGGTTTGAGTTGAAGGGACCTTAAAGATCTTAGTTCCAAAGATTAGTCCCAACCCCCCTGCCATGGGCAGGGACACCTTCCACTACACCAGGTTGCTCCAAGCCTCATCCAGCCTGGCCTTGGACAATCCCAGGGATGGGGCATCCACAGCTTCTCTGGGCAACCTGTCCCAGTGCCTCACCACCCTCTCCAGGAAGCATTTCTTCTTGATATCCAACCTAAACCTCCCCACTTTCAATTTAAACCTGTTACCCCTTGTCCTGTCACTACAGGCCCTTGGAAAAAGTCCCCCCCAGTTTCCTTGTAGCCCCTTCAGGTACTGGAAGGTGCTATAGGGTCTCCCCAGAGCCTTCTCTTCTCCAGGCTGAACAAGCCCAACTCTCTCAGCCTTTCATCATAGCAGAGGTTCTCCAGCCCTCGGAGCATCTTCGTGGTCTCCTCTGGACTCTCTCCAACTGGTCTGTATCCTTCTGATGTTGAGGGTTCCATAACTGGACGCAGTATTCCAGGTGGGGTCTCATGAGAGCAGAGTACAGGGGCAGAATCACCTCCCTTGACCTGCTGGCCACAATTGTCCAGATACAGCCCAGGATACGGTTGGCAAATATATTCCATACATTAATTTTTATTTTTTTTTCCAACAAGATATGTACAGTTAAAAACATTTTAACAGAATCCATCTGGAGATAATTGAAAAGGCTATCAAAGTAAAATACAGCAGTGACTGAAAGCAAATTATTTTTATAATTGGTAATGCTAAATGATCCTGTATACCAGTGTCTCATAAAGAAAACCAAAAGACAAAAAGCAAGAAGCAAAACTAAAACCAGAGAACATTATACTGTTGTGGAGAGTTAGGGAACTTTTGAGAGTTAATCTCACAGCCAGAATAACTGGCTGAAGCCAAAATATCACTTGCCAGAGTAACAAGAATCAGTAGCCTAAAAAATTCTTTTTACAGCACATTTAAGTATCAACGTTATTGGATACGAGACTTGTCTTCTGTCACTACTTTGGGCAATGGAGAGAAAGCAATTATAGAGCTGAAACACGTTTGCCATCACTTGTTTTTGAAAAGCCTTCAAGTTAAAAATTTGTATGGCATCAGACCGGGTAATGTGTTAAAAGATGTTTAAAATATACAGGAATAAAGACTGAATTCAATTGTTTTCTTCTAATACTCTATCTTAAAGAAGTAGTCTAACTAATCTATATTTGATTTTAAGTAATATTTCTGCTCTTCATCCATTCACAGATTGCCTGAAGATAAAATTCTGCAAGATGACATAGGGGGTTGAGGGGTGTGGGGGACTGCTAACCCTGTAGAGTTCTGGGTTAACAAAATAATTTCTCAGCTACATCTGTAACTTGTATCAGAAGAGAGAAACATTCCAGGAGAAACTGAAATGATGAGAGGCAAGGCTGAGATCCTAGGTGCAGTCTTTAGTTACACTTTCTTGTTGCAGAGAAAACGTGTAGAAGGCTGTTTCAGAGGCACTACCTGGGATGATGTAAGATAAAATCATAACCTTGTGGGCAGATCTTTCTGACCTGATCATTTTCAGATTTTTAGAGGAGACAGAAAATGAAGTTGTCTCTTCCTCTTCAGGCAAGAAATTTCCCAATATATGAGTACTGTTTAAGCTCATTCGAGCCTGAAGTTTCCTTTCTGTCTTACCAGGGTACTCGTTAATGAATGCCTTTGTGCCTACATTTGTTGACTCTGAGGGCGAGAACAGCACATAATCGCATGTGACATGTGGCTGCAGCACCAAGAGGAGTTTGACCTGTAATAACAAGGATATGCTGAGGTAATACAGAGGCTTGATAATTCCCAGTCCTTATATTTGTTGGGTTGAAGTCTGACCCTTCTTCCATTTCTCTTGGGATTTTTTTTTAATGGGGGTTGTTGGTTTACACTAAATTGTGCAACTTTAAACCCGCTTTGCCAGACTGCTATTCTAATCTTTATGCACTGCTGCCAACTGACACATAGCAGTCTTTCAGGGGATGAGATTAAACACACCATGAGTCTCTGTTTCTATTGAAAGCTCCATGGGAACACCATTGGGATCCCTGCTACTTTGCTGCAGTCAAAGTTATGTGAGCCCATGTGCCATCCCTTTGTGCATTAAGGAGACAGCAGTGTCATAGACACAATGCAGCATATTCTGCTTTCACGCTTTAGGGCATTCATTGCAAAGAATGGTAATGTTTTCCTCCTGTCCTCCAAGTCACTTGTTTACCCACCTCCTTTGTTCAGAACTGAAATGTTTAGCTTTAAAACCAGAGAGGAAAACTGTCATTTTTTATTTATCAGCAGTAGGAAAGCCACATGAAATCACTGTCTCTTTTAATAAGTGTATTTGTTTAAGCATCCAGGGTGTTGAATTAGCTTTCCCATCTCTGTGTGGTTTAATACCGCACCCATCTATCGTCTGAGAACAAAACAGGCCTTAGCACAGTATTGCCTGCTGTGACAAGTGCTGTGATGAATTAGATATTAAAAGATCGTATTATGAGGGCCAGTATCACCAGGGTCTAAAGTCTATTGAACCTGATACTGACTGGACTATGAACTGCACATTTGTTATAAGATTAAATAATTACATACAGGAGGGAGGGGAAAAAACATGCCCAAGATTGCTGGTGCTAGGTTTTTTCGGGAAAAGATATCTTTTATCAATTCTGCTGCCTAGTTACCATTTTCAGAGCTGTTAAAGAGTCTGAAGGCTACTACGTTCAATCATCAAATTATTCAGTGTAAGAGTCTGAAGGCTTACTAAAAGTCTACAGTTAAATGTTTTTCCCTCTGCAGGGGATTTCTAATTTGCCAGAGTAGAAAAACCCAAAAGCAAACATACTTTCAATGCATTATAAATAGGGGCCTCTAAACATTAGATACAGTACCCTCAGAGAAACACAGGTTGTTGTATAATCTCTTAAGAAACAAACATTTGCTCCTCATGTGTGAGGTATCAAATAAACACACACAAACAATACAATCTCACTTTACTGATAGAAGGTTTAACCCATGAACCTGACCCAGACTATATAGTGATTTAACGTTTTAAGTACAGGCAGACAGAAAAAAAGACATTTAAATTTCATAGCACAACCCGTGCAGGTCTGATTTTAGTTGTCCTTTTTCCTAATTGCACATGGTACCCCCTAACGAGCCATAAAGCCTTAAAAGGAGTTACCTGGCATAGTTGGCCTGTCTGGTTTTGGTTGTTCCTTTGAGGCACCTCAGCTCATCTTCATAATTCCCATCTGTCTTGGTTTTACTTCTCATGCAGCAAGGTGAAGTAAATCTGCCACCAGTGTAGCAGAGAGCAGAATGTAAGATATAGGTTGCTTTGTATCTGTGCCAATTCAGTGGAAATTTGGGGGTTTTAATAGTCTTTAAGCATGTGCCTAATAGGGAACTCAACTATTTATTAAACGTAAGAATACTTTCCTCATTCAGAACTTGCACTTGGCTGTGGACAAGAGGCATTTATTGCTATCTGACTTTTAAAAAGGGCTAATCATCCTCCTTTTAGTTATGCTGATGTAAACCTAAAATAACCCCACTGAGGTCACTGCAGAGATGGCAGAGTCCTCTGTGTATCTGAAATCAGCCTACAAGATAAGCACAACCAACATAGGCTACTCTTAAAGCTCTAAGATCTACTAAGACTGGCATTGCATACAGGAAAAAAAAATTCACTTAAATACTGTTTTGATTTCAAATTCAATTGTAGAACACCAGGTTTTGAGGGAAAAAATATGAAGGACAAATTTCAGTGGCTAATATTATTTTCAAAGTTCTGGAGAGGAATATCAAACTGTTGGAAGTAGGAAAGGGTAATGTAAGTCTCAAAATAGAAAATTCTTTTCACTTGAAGGCTGTCAGGAAAATAGCCCCCCAGTTTCCTGCAGCTGTGAAAGCAGTGAAAGCTCACTTGAATGACAACAGTGGGAGACGCGCAGGTTGCTCTGTTTTCTCCACATTCAGGTTACAGCTCACGATGTGTATAAATGTTCAGTGCTGGGATATAGATCTGAACCCCAATCCTCCCATAGCACAGACATGGGGAGGACATTCCAAATCGGGAGATGTTTGTAGACCTTTGAACAAGTGACAGACTGAGAGTTTTCATGCTCTGTCTGGCTGTCTGGTTGGTAAGGTCCATGGCACGTATTCCTTACCATGCTGTATATAAATATGTAGTTTGATGAATCCCTCAGGCCTTGATCCCTAAGTAGGACCTGTGATCCCTCAGGTATGATCCCTAATTCATATTTAAGGAGGCCTGCAGCTTTTTCTGGGTAGCAGTAGTAAAATTCTTCCTCTCTCTCCTGTATATGAAAATGAAGCTCTTAAGACTGTTGCAGCTGGGTCACTCTTCATTGGGATGGTGGGATTAATCAGTTTCTTACTGACAGCTCCATTCATATGAATATGTTTGTTTTCAGACACACATACTTGAGCTAATAAGCATTTGGCCTGTGGATTCCTTTCATTATGGGCAATATGATGCTCATGCATACAATTTGTGTTATCTAGCTATTCTCTGCAGGGACTATTATCAAATGGTCTTCTTTTATCATCACACAATGCACAACTCATGTGTCTCTCTCACATTCCTGACTCTTTCATTGATCTGGTCCTGCCCTTAAACATGCTAGTTAGCTGTATGCAAAAATTAACAAGGCAAAGAAGTCGTCGTTTTTCTGAAAAAAATGCCAGACCTTGAGTTCTCAGGGTGACAATGACAAATGGTTTATACTGGCAGGCACTCTTCAGGAACACTGAATGCTGACACAGTCTGTATCCATGCTAGATAGAGGTGACCTCCAAGGCCATCATTTGGCCTGTTATTTGTTCATTTGACCTAAAAAATACTGTGCTGTCTTTAACATACGAAAAATAAAAGTATTACATTTCCCCTTATGACATACACAATAAAGGGTTATCTCCAAGTAGCCTTTCTAGAATCTCTCATTTTACAGAGCATTTCAAGAGTCACAGAGATTTTTTTTAGCAACTGTCAGGCTCACTGAAGTGGATTTTGTTGCCATCTCATTACACATACTAGATCTTCAGCTGTGGGAAGGCGTCATTCTCATGACCTACTATCACATTTCGGCTTAGTACCCTGGGCCTTTGCCTCTTTTGTCTGTGTTCCTCACACTTCACACCTATGTGAAAGTATCCTTAGAGCTGATTGTTGAGAGCCAGTGATGCTATTTGTAGAGTATTAAAAGAACTGACTGGTACACAACACAGTTCACTGAGGAGGATGCCTCTGGGCTGAAATAAGAAACATGTCCAGAGGCTCCTATGGGAAGGAAATATGTGTTAGGGCCCTGAGAGTGCTAATGGGCCTTAATAGTCCTGACCAGTCTCACTAGGTGCCACCATCCAAACCCCTGCCTATTTAAGGAGCCTACTTAAGGTCAGTCTGGGACTCAGGCCTGGTGTGAACTATGCTGTTGAGGTGCTGGTCTCTAGTTCAGCCATAGGTCTGCCTTTAATGTGGGCCCTGGCTTGACTTTGGGCATGTTTTGTTGCTGTGGGCCTGCCTGTCAATCACTTGGTCTGATTCTGACCTGTGGATTTACTTCCTGGCTTGACTTGGGGCCTGCTTCCTCACCATAAGCTCATCTGAGGATCTGGGCTGTTGTTTGATCCTGGACACCATCTCTGGGCCTACCCTGCTCCCCTTTCCTGGGCACTGCGGGGTTGGCCCTGGGTGGTGAGGCCTCTGCCCATGGGCTGTCTTATTGCTCTCTACCTCACGGGGAGCGGCCGGCCTTTTCATTCCCCAGTATGCAGCTGCATTTTAGAAGTGGTATGAATGAGGTGTGCACCAAGTGAAGTTGTCAGCATCAAAGGTATTTGGCTTCAGGATTTCAAAAACCCAAAGTAAGTAGGTCTTTTTCTGATATAATTTATATGGCTTTAAATCAGCAGTAGCTCTACTGAAGGCAGTGAAACTACCCTCCTATGTAAGAAGAGCTACAAAATTGTATTTGCAGAGGAAAGAAAGGGAGCCTTAAAAAAAGAATATGGAGACAGCTTTAAGAAATAGAGTTCAGGAAAGGAAAGGCACTTATGACCTATGAGGCTGTAGTAATGTATTACAAACTCATTACCAAAACTTGAATAGCAAGAAACTGTAAACGCCTTTCCAAATCATGATTCTTAAACCTGCCAATTCTACTTCATGTTCTAGCAAAAATAAAGACCTGTCTAGGGCTTTACTTGTAAGGACTGGACCCACTATGCCTTTTGTTTTTCTGCTAGGAAAAATGATAGGAATTCATATCTGGGAGAGGGCCCTGCTTGATACTTTCTCAGCTGCCTAAACAGTGCAGAACACTCTGGCCCATCACCTCAGTATTTAAGTAAGTTTATTGGGATCCATAAATCCTTTCCTAAAAGTCCATCTGACTGTGTGTATGTTTATTTTCAGCTGCTATTTATTTCCCATTTTCTGTTCTATTTCAGTTATATTGTCAAAACCTAATGCTGATGAAGCTCTGGCTTTGGTCCCTGAAGCTTCAGCTGTGCAGTATTTGAAGAATATAAGTGGAGGGGAAAGTATTCCAGTCCCTTTAAAAAATGCAAGGGAAAGATTATGAATTAGCTGGCTAAAGGGTTCATAGGTATAGATTAGAACATGGAAATTTTGGGAGCTTTTCCTATCCGGAATGTACTAGGTGAAGACCTGTAAGATTGAAGCTTAAGTGACCTGAAAGGAAGCAGGCAGTGTGTCAGTCGCTATTTCCCTATCTAGACCTTCTCAGAATACTGTCTTTCGCCTGCTCATCGCTGTTGTTCACAGTGGGCTCATCTAAGTTGAATCAAATATTTTAATATGGCTTTTTCTCTTCCTTGTCTGAAAGCAAGTTCTCCTAGGGTTGGAGCTGCTCTTAAGGTTACTGGATTTGTTTATTTGACAAACCTTAAAGTAGTGAAGAGGAAGTGAATACTTGAAATACTCATCCTATGTGGGCGTAGAAACGGAGAAGCCTGGCTTAGCCACACTGTCTGCTTTTCCTCTGTCACGCTGAGAAAACACTACACAACTCATTCACTCACTACATTCTACCCACTCTCTTATTTACTCCTACAACACTGGGAAAGTGCCTTCTGTATGTTAATGAAGAAGAATTGAGCTCTAAAAATGAAGCATATTCCTGACATGAATATTAAACACAGCTAGAAATAAATTACATGTAAGTGTCTGGCTTTGTATCTGCTTAGTATATTACTATTCCTGCCTTGGAGAAATTGTATGTGTTCATGCTGGAAGTTTATCCAGTACAGCAGTACGTGCATGTATGTGTGCAGAAAAAGCCTTCTGCTGATTCACAGTATGTCAGTGATAATTTTAAGCAGTTAAGGATTAAAAATTTGGGAAGGAGGGTCCTGCAGTAGTATTTATCTTTACTTTGACTAGGACATAGCTCCTTGGCTATTCATGAATATTGTTTGTACATCAGCATGAGCTTTTGTGCATGTCACCATTAAGTATTCCAAGACTTTTCCCATCTTCAGATTTTGGACCTCAGTGTGGGACATACATTCCCTATACGGGTGCCCTTGGTGTTGGTTTTAACAGGACAATGACTAAGGAGGAACAGCCATCCCTTTTCATGTCTGGCTGGAGTCCCTTATGAGCAGGTTTGAAGCATATCAGAGAATGGGGTAATAAGGAAGCTGGCAGTGATAATGTCAGTGCCGAGGGCTTTTTTTTTCTAGGTAGCTTTCCCTAATTAGACTTTCAAAGTTGGCAGTTCCCCTGAGAACTAAATACAACAGGGAAATAATATAATATGCTTAAAATTCACCTAGCTTCACAGACAGCTCTTGAGTTCCGCCCACCAGAAAGATCAGAAATCTTCCCCAGCAAGGCACCTGGGCGCACCACGGGCACCGGGAAGCAGATACTCTAAAGGCAGTTTTGCTGGCATCTAACCATCTGGTCCCAACTCACCCAGCAACAGAAGGGCGAAAAGCTGTCACTCTCACTAACTTTACTGCCTACCACTTTGGCAAGTCGAATCTGAATTTAACTAAAATCGCAGCTTGCAGCAAGAATATTTATGAACTAGGAAACCCTCCTGTGAGCGTGTAAGGGCAATTATACATATTTTTTTTCCACGCCCCCTCCCCTTCTTCCTATCTCCATGTAAGCAGCGCAGCAATGCGGCCACCCTGGTTGCCTAGGAAGCCAATTGCTGCTCCTAAGGGATTTGTTTAAAATTCCGATCCAGATTCTAGTCAGGTTTGTGAGACTCTGGGAGTGGAGCTGTTGAAGTGGTGGGTACTTTCCATTTTTTTCCCTCTCCTCAGCTCCTCTGGCCTGAGAGAAGGCAGCTGTACTGCTTTGCTAGACAGAGCAGCTGGACTTGGTTACCCCTAGAACCAATTAAGTGCTGTAAGAATGGCTTCCCTTATTCCGGGAAGACAGAAGGAGCTGTTTGAGATCATAAATGACACTGGAGTGTAGTTGTTTATGTATGCAGTTATTTTAATGGTTGGTTTTGAGGCTTTTTCTAAGCACCTGCTGCCTTTTTGGGCATTTGTACTTTCATCTGAGTTGTTTGAAATGCAAATAAAAGCAATGATACATATTCACACAATATGAGACCTGTGTTTTGGAGGGCTATGCTAAACCCTTCATGGAGTTGTTTTTCACAAGCTAATCCTAGTGGAAAATCACCAAATGGAGCTTTAAAAAGGTGAAATATTAAGCTAGCTGAACAGTACACCCATTAGAGTGGCAAAGGTGGGTGCTCTCTCCAGGGTGGTTTCCATCTCACAGACCTACACTGCTGACTACTATTTGGAGAGGCAAAGTGGGATGATTTAAGAGCAAAGTTTCTTAGTATTTAATTTTGGTTTAAGGCTGTTGTTCAAGAAGTTGTCTGTCACGACTCATTATATGTGCTATTCAAACTTAATTAGGTGTTCAGAATAACACCTATATAAAAATCTGTGAATAGAGTATCTGATTATCAGTGTAACCAATATTCATTAAAAGAGATCTGAGATGGTACCGAAAGCTAGAGTTTGAGTCACTTGTTTATGCTCTCAATTGAGTGTAGGGTCTTATTTGCAACTGCTTTGAAGTTTAAATTATGAACAGGGGTTCTTTGATCCAAACTGATGTATGATGTGTCATAAGGCATTATGCCAAAAAAAGAGAAGTCATTTAAGCTTCCTTTCCAGTGGCACTGAGCGAAATGAGAGCTATGGTTCCCATACTCTCTTACGCTGGCACGTCCATGCTGAAGAAGTTTGGCTACAAAGACTACAGCCGAACCTCTGTGAAGTGGCAACAGGTGTTTGGTTTTCTGTTGAGGAGAAATCAGCAATGCATGATGTGGGTATTTTCTTAGCGTACTTACACAGTCTATTTATATTGCACACATTCCTCTGTGAGTGTGGTCCCACACAGACTTCCTCTTTCAAAAACTTGAACCCGGAATTTAGTTTGTGGTTTCTGCTGCTTGCAGTAATTTCTCCATAAAGAAGGGACAACAAGCTCTTTTCTTCAAAAAACGACACCCTGTTTGCACATTTAGAAAAAGCACGATTTGACTGGGATATGCAAGATTGCAGTTTGGTGTTACCTACCCTATGAATAATAAAACTACCTTTGTAGGTAGCTGACTGCATTGCTGCTGAACGACTTGATTAGCTGGTCTTTGTTATTCTGACATGCAATCCTCTTGTGACCATGCAGGGTCCTGCTGGGATAAAAATGTGGACCTGCTGGGATGACATGTCTGTATTTTAATCCCATGGTTGATATGCATCTGACTGCATGACATTGGGGCTTGGAAAAGGAAGGAGGACGAAATAATGCACCAGACTAACTATTCAAGTTATAGTTGTTCAGTGGTCCTAATTCAGTTTTTTAAAATCCTGCAATTAAATCAGATGATTTTCCAAATGAAGGAGTATTCTATACCTTTTTATACTCCAGGACAAACCATACAATGCCATGCTTAGCACATAAAGCTGGGGAGGAGGAAGGAATGGGAGTATGTTTGAGTGATGGTGTTTCTCTTTTCGAGTAGCCATTAGGCATGATGGAGCCCTCCTTTCCCGGGGATGGCTGAACACCTGCCTGCTGAGGGAAAATGATGAATGAATTCCTTGTTTTGCTTTGCTTGATCATGACTTTTGCATTACCTATTAAACTGTCTTTATCTCACCCGATGAGTTTTCTCACTTTTACCCTTATGATTCTCTCCCCCATCCCCCCAGTGGGAGTGCAGGGGAAGAGGGGGAATGAGTGAACGGCTGTGTGGTGCTTTGCTGCTGGCCAGAAAATGCCACATGACACATGGAATGAATCAGGAACATGCATAAGGCAACTGAAAGAGGTGACATCAGACTCCAGGTATGTGGTGGCAAAAAGCAGGCGTAAATAACTGTTTTCAAAGGGGTTTCCTTCCAGTGTCAGCAGGTTTTTTAGATACTTAAAAACAGTAAAGCTGAGACACAAAGCATCTCTAGTCAGTCATTACAAACTGAAAACAGTGCTTGCTAAGAATGGGGCATTGTCAGAAGCGATCTTTTGCTAGATGGAGAGTAGGGACACTCTCTAAAGCACTCAGGCATGTGACTGAGAAATCCAGCCGAAGTCAAACAATGGAACTGAAAGAATGATTCAGACCACTGAAACTGTTCTTAAAAGAAGAAAAAACCCAACACAACCAACCCCCAAAAGTATAGGGCCTGAAACTGTTAAGAGTGAAGAAGTAATACTAGAACTCGATGATCTTATAGGTCTTTTCCAGCCTTAGTGATTCTGTGTGATTCTGTAACTGAAATACCTTATTCAGATATTACTTCATATGAAATACTCTCACACAGTTCAAATGCACAATCGCTTAGAAGTGGCTGAAATCTTCCTTTATGAGCAAAACTGACTGCAAACGTGTCTGTAGATCAGTGACTTGCCTCTCTCTTCCCACTCCCTTGTGCTTATCTACTGTACTCCATTGCTGTCATGGCTTTGGGGGCAGTGGCTGGGATCTAGCCCGTATTTTGGGTATCGCCTTTGGGTTTACTTCCTGATTCTCATTTCTTGCAGAAGTATGGGCTGTTGGATTAAACAGAAAATGGAATTACTTCGTTCTGTGGAATGTAACTGATTGTGTACTCTGTGTGTCAGAATTTGTCTGCAGGACAGCCCTGAACCAACTCATACCTTCTTCTAAGAATCTCCTGTTCACAAACCCTGGCAAACAGGAGGATGTGTAGCTGCTCTGGCTTGGAGGCTAGAAATGAAGGAGAGGGAGACAAAATAAACACCTAGCTGTTGGAATACATGTAATCAAGAAAAAAAAAAAAAAGGTAGTATTAGCACCAAAAGCCTGGAAATCTCAATATACTGTAAAATCAGAATTGTCCTTCCTGGATGATGGGGCTGCATTTCACTATGACCTATCCTCTGGAATTCAGGTTGTCAGTTTACCTCTCGGGACTGAGGTCAGAGAGAGGAACACTACAGTGTTTCCACCACATATAATTGTGGATTGTCGCAGTAGCAGCTGGTGGGTGTTAGTGAGAGAGCTTACAGTTTTAGCGTCCGTACATGCTCACGGCTACTGTTTGGTTAATGCAACAAGAGTTTTGTTAGTTCATAGCTAATTCACTCGACGGTAAAGGCAACCTTACAGTACGAGCCAGAAAAGCAAATTCAGTTGATATGAAGTAATATTTGCACTATGAGAAGATAATTGGATGCATAACGGTATGTGCAGGAGAAAGTAGGTCCGATTCACAAGAATATCAAGTGGGGTGCTGTGGTGGGACTGTGCGTAACTCCAAGTCTGCTCCAAGGACCCTAGCTGCAGTTGCTCTGCCCTGCGAGTATTCAGTTTGTCTCCTCTAATTTCATCTTTAAAATCCCAGTGTATGGGGTTTCTGCAGCAAAATTTTCAGGATATTAACAACTTGTGAGTAGACAGTCATTTGTGTTATAAATATCATAATGGCTACCTCTAACGAGGTTTATTTCTTTTGTGTGTGTAGACAACCATATTTTATTCTCCAAGGCAAAAACATTCAGTGAAGAAAATTAAATCCTTTTATGCATGGAGAACAGATTGACAGTTCCTGAATCCCAAATCCTTTGTGAATTGCACTTTGTTCTGGATGGAGCTGGAAATGTAACTGCCCTGGCAGGCATTTCCTATCATGGTAAATCATTGTTTCCATATGGAGATGATTTTTCTGTAAAGCATGTATTCTGCTTTTTTTTTTAGGCCAGATTTCTTGGTGCTGAGGTCAGGCAATATGCAATCCTAACATGCCCTCAAGTGATCTAGTGTGCGGCAGTCGGAAGTCCCACTGTTCCACATCTGGGATCCCATAGTTTGTGTTCTACTCTTTTACAGCTGGTCAGCACTGGTTTTCTAAAAAAAAAAAAAGAAAATCCTTATGATTGAGAAGCTCTAGCCTGCTGTGGTGCTGGTAGCAGGGACGAGCAGCAGCGTCTGCGTATGTGATGTGCAGCAGTGAGTTGGCAGAGCATCTCTGGGTATGGGTTTGAAGAGCAGCAGTTGGCAAAGGCTCCAAGCTTCCGATCTGCAGGCAGACAATCACTTTCCACACCACTGTGCAGTTGGTCAAAACTGGATTGACTCCTACTTCCTATCCCAAATGGAAAGATGGACAACCTCAGCACATTTCCAGGTGAAGTCATACCAGTCAGGCAAAAGTACTAGTCTAGCTAGGAAAACACACCCAACCTTTCAGCTACCTATGTTGGCTTGTGGATGGGCAATACTAACAAAGAAAATGTGACTTCACGCTGCTGTTTACAGAGCAGTGACCCCCGGTCACCGTGGCCCAAGAGTAGAGGCCATGCAGATAAGTCACTCAGCCGTCAGAGCAGTGTGACAATGCTGCTGGAAGCTGGCAGGAGCATCCAGGGTTGCAAGCAGAACCGCAGGAGTATATGAAACACGTATGGTCTTGGAGGGGACTTCTGACTGCAACAAAACCCCTACAGCAGTTTGTCACAATCACTGGTGCCAAACGCTTATTGTCAGCGCATCTCCTTTGGTCACCCAGGGTTTGCACAGGTTCTGCATCCATATCTGTTGTGGATGCCCCATCCCTGGAAGTGTCCAAGGCCAGGCTGGATGAGGCTTGGAGCAACCTGGTCTAGTGGAAGGTGTCCCTGCCCATGGCAGGGGGGTTGGAACTAGATGATCTTTAAGGTCTCTTCCAACTCAAACCAGTCTGTGATTCTATGAGTCTGTGATCTCAGAGTGGGTGCATAAAGGGTGCGGAGGCATCCCCGGAACCTGCAGAATTACCTTTAGAATCTTTATTAGGGGTACATGAAAAATTGGTGTCATCAAAAGATGATCAGCTTGCAGGATTAAACGAGCGCTCGGGCTGGTAGAAAAGAATCAGCTCCAAGGCAGGAAGGCGGATTCACTGGGAGCTTCTTTGTTGGCAAGACATCCTTTGCAAGTTGTGAAATGCCTTCCCCTGCATCGCCTCGACCAGGGAATATGTTTGTCTGTTGATTGACATCCATGGAATTCTCCTTGGACAAGGACCTGCAATTGCGTTTCTTATAACGGGCCGTGACAACTTC
>NW_010240017.1:373-1403 GCF_000690775.1 Eurypyga helias | reverse complement strand
AGCAGGAATTATCAAAAAATTTGTAGCTGGCTTAAAAGTTGAAGCATCATCAACAGGAAGGGGAGTAAGGTTATGGCACACGAAGGGCTGCCTGATCCCGAGGTTGGGAGTGGCATCCCCCTGACGCAGTTTAGCAGAGGACGGGAACAGGCGCTGATCCTGAGGGTTTCTGCTGGAAAACGGGAGCCCATGGGAAACGACAGAGCTCGGCTTGTTCGACGCAGCGAGGCAGAGGCTAGGGGGAGGCAGAAACGCCGGCTGCAAATACAGCAGGGGAGCAACCACCATGGAGGGAGGAGACTTACTTAATCCAAAGCACAAATTGGCACAAGAATAAATAAATATAAATTTGCCATGAGCACGGGCTGAAAATTAATAGGATTCTAACCACGAGAGAAGAAACATTCTGAAACACCCTTCCGACAAGCAAGAAGCCATACGGATTTCAGGGTGGCTTCTGAACCCCGCGGAGCTCGCAAGAGGACAAGGACAACGCGCCCAACGTCTTCGACGTCTGCGCGTGCAAACGCCAGGAGGAGAACAAACAGGAGCTCAGATTCTTCATACAAAGCAAAATTCTGATTTGATTGGTGGAACAGGCTTGTTGGGATAAACTTATGCCTGGAATGTTAATATCCAACTGTAAAGCTTGTTCGGGAAGGGTAAACAAGGAGAAGGGGGAGGATCTCCAGAGCATAGGTGCGTTCACGGAGCACGAGGCTGCAGGAGGAATTGGGCTCTGAGTACGAAATAGGGAAGGAAAAGCGGGGGGTGCTAGACTGAAGGCAGACAGAAACTGAGCTACGCAGAGAAAGCTATGCCTGGAATGTTAATATCCAACTGTAAAGCTTGTTCGGGAAGGGTAAACAAGGAGAAGGGGGAGGATCTCCAGAGCATAGGTGCGTTCACGGAGCACGAGGCTGCAGGAGGAATTGGGCTCTGAGTACGAAATAGGGAAGGAAAAGCGGGGGGTGCTAGACTGAAGGCAGACAGAAACTGAGCTACGCAGAGAAAGCAGAGCGGCCTTTTT
>NW_010240017.1:0-210 GCF_000690775.1 Eurypyga helias | reverse complement strand
AAAACAGACACACACCCCCCCTAAAGCTGAGGAAGAGCCCATGGAAGGGAAATCTATGCATTTAGGAATTTAGGAGTTTAGTGAAAGACCAACTTTTCAAAACTAGAGACTTGGCTTTGACGTCAGGCGTAAGAGAGAAGTGAAAGGGAAGGTAAAGTACTCCACGTTATTCGGGATGGAGAGCTGGGGGTAGGGGTTAGAGGTTGGGAT
>NW_010240016.1:0-15437 GCF_000690775.1 Eurypyga helias | reverse complement strand
TGATTCTATGATTCTATGATCCTCTGGCCCCGAGTTCAGGAGAAAGCCATTCTCCGAGAGGACTCTGAGGCATCTGTGGTTTATGGCAGCCTGGTTTCTTGAGCGAAAGGCAGGTTTATGTCTCGTGGAGTGGGGGCTCAGGGGAACAACCGTGCTGAAACCGGTGACTACATCCCTTCCACCTGAAGGCCTCTTCCACAGAGAAGCGTCATTCATCTAAAACTGAATCTTCATGCAAAAGCTTAAGCTAGTACATCAGGTGAAGTTTCAATCGAACCTGAAATCTCAGGTGCATTAATTTAAAAAATACTATTTATTTTTAATATTTTTTCCTATTTATCGTTTGAGTAAAAAATGTCATCTTTACTGATTTCCTTTTTTTCCTTTTGGTCCAAAAGAAACTATCTTTGCAGTTATTGTATTTTTCCGACCCTATATTTCTTTATGAAGACATTTAGCTTCATGGATCTCTTTTTTCCTCCCCTTTTCAGGCTTTATTTTATGAGCAACACTTCATAGAGGAGTTCAGCACTTGTAGACCTTTGCTAGTGGTGTGGTGAGAATGCTAGCGACAGCAGTGCGTTTTCCTCTGCAGGACTCATTGATGGCAGGCGAGATGCCAGACACCTGTGAGATGCAGGAACATCAGTACAAGAACTGGCATACTGGCTGAGATGAAAAGGATTCCTAACACCATAGTGCTGTTTTCTATGGTAGGCAGGAATGATGATTAAAGAAAGTGTAGAAGACAGTAGAAAAATTAAGAAGTAAGTATAAGGTATGTTTTTTGCCGTTCATGATGGTTAGTGATTTAGGGTCTTCTTGACAATAATACGAGCAATTTTCTTTAATAGCCACTGATGGCTGGGAACTTGTCTATTTAGTTTTCGAACCCATTTTCACTCACGGCTCTCACAGTCATGACAGTGAATTCCACACTGGAGTTATGTACGGCACAGGAAAATACTTCGTAAGGCTGACAGGGCCTTAGGGACCACACAGCCACTGAACTGAGGGGTGTGCGGACGGATGTGAGGAAAGCAGAGAGATGCAGGATCACTCCTCTGGTGGCAGCCCATGGCCAGATGCGTTACATCCATCGTGAGTCTGCGCCGGAGTGTGTGGGAAGTGTGGAGCAGCACATACTGTTTGTCTAACTTACCATATAAGTTTTCAGGGCTTTCTCATTGAGAAACTTGTTTGGTTTTTTTGGTAGTTGACCAAGACAAATTCTGCCCTTGGTGACATGGGCACAACAGCCACCTAAGTTTGACCGGAACGTGGTTTATTAACTGCCAGGAGAACGATGGTCTTGTTCCTGTTGTGCTTGAGTAGGAGCAACCTCATATTTTCCCTGACCTCGCTTGGAAAAAAAATCCCATCAACTGTGCTACAAATGGTAGCTACAAGTTTTCCTCCTCTCTATTAATGCTCTTCAGATCTTAAATCAAGGTTTTCCATTACAACACGAGGCATTAATGTACCGCTGTTTTGTATAATGCACGGTACTTAGCCGTATATTGGCGGTGCCTATACATTCCAGTGCTGTAGGGAAGAAGTAAGAATTTACGTGCAGATGAAGCAACCGATGCTGTCAAGTTCCCTTAAGTATTTGGATTTAACTTCTGAATTCAAAAGAACATCAAATGACTCAATTTCTTCTCCTTTGTGTATATCTCATTATTTAATTACAATAATACCATTTTTGCCATAATGATATTGTTCACTTAATAATATTCAGCTGAAAATAAATGTGACAGTTAAAACATGAAAAGATCCTGAGTCAGCTGAAAGAGCCCCGAAGCTCAGACCTTAAAGGCTTGGCAAGTTCTAATAGAGATTAATTTCTTATATCTATTTACAAAATTCAGTCTGGCTTTTTTTTTTTAACTGAAGGAGGGGAGCATCTGAATGCTCCCTTCCCCCACTTAAAAGTCTGCAAAGCTTCGTTAAGAAAATAAACAGAAAAGGCTCGGAGTAGTGCCTGGGCTCGGGAGGAATGCTATGGTCCAGCTGCAGCCGAGCCTGAGGGACATCGGTGGCTCCAGTTGTTTCTTTGCTGCAGACACAGACTGCCCTCCTCCCTTCTGCTGAGGGTTCCTCCCCTTTGGTTTTGGTTGGATTCCCACCGAAAAAGGTAGAGTGCGGGTCTGTGTGTCATGACAGCCCGCGAGCAGCAGGACTGCCACGTTGTTGTTATGGAAGGTTTTCCTGTGTGAAGTTCTGCCACGGCTTTCTGTCCGGTTGAAATAATATGCCCTAGAAATGACTTTTCCATCGGAGGCCCTTAGCTGGACCTGAGGTCATCCTGCAGGTAGCAGAGACAGCTTTGATACAGCAGAGAGAGCCCCCAGCGGTGCGTGGCTTTCTCTGCCTTTGATTCAGGAGCCGTTTTCCACAAGAGAGCAGGAAGGATCCCATAATTACCATTTCCAGGGCTCACCGTGGGATTCACCACACTGCTCTAAGGCTTTGTAAAGAATCACAGAGGAAAAACCCAAGTTAGACTTAGATTTAGATGAACATTTAGGCATGTAGAGAGCTTTAAAAGTACGAACAGCCTTTGGACTACAGGCATACCCAAAGCTATGCAAGTAGTTAGCGGCTACCTTGAATCACAGCCACTGTCAGCAGCCCGTGACTAAACGAAGAGTAAGGTGGGATTTGTACTGCACGTTGGATGTTTAACGGTGGTTTTGAATTAAAGTAACACAATACCGAGAGCATTCATTCACAGTTCAGTAGGGTAGCTACAGCAGTCTAAAACCCCATTTATTGGAATAATGCAGATGGTAGACAGACTTGTACAGGCACAGTCTTCTGGTTCGCTCTAGGCTGAGGGAACAGGTCACCGCAACCATCTGTTCATCACCGTACTGCGCTGGTAGGTCTCGGAGGTACCAACAGACCGGGATGTGTGAAAGCTGTCTGCTTATGTTTCAAGCAAGGAATCAGTCAGATCTTCTCTGACTATCGGTGCAAACCATTTAAGCAAGCCAAAATGCGTTTGCTTAACATGAAATAAGGGGCAGCATAATTGTTTTTTTCTCTGAGGATCCATGGGATCAGTAATTTCTGTTAGGACAGTGATGATTCACCCAGGATCAGGAGAGAACTTTGTGTGCTGGTACATCTGGGAGCCTGAGGGAGCAGAAGGGTCTGCCACGGATGGTTTTCATCCACGACTGTTGCTTTGTGTCTGTTTGCGGGAGTGTTCATCTGTGGAACAGCACCAGGCCTGGGCACCCTCAGCAGCAAAACACTGCTGCCTGCCTTCTCACAAGTACTCACAAAAAGTGAAAACCCATTTTTTATATGTCAGACAGCATGCCTGGGTCTCTCTCCTCATGTGAATGTTGCTCTCCGTCTCTTTGGACTCCCTTGTGGGCTTGTGGCCAGTCTCTCCAAGCCTGGTGGGATGGTTCAAGTGCCGTAATTTCATCGTTAGGCCAGCAGCAAAGTTGTGTGGGTGCAGGGACTGATCCGCATCCTTGGCTGTGAGCAGGGCTAAGCTGACAGGGGTTGCTCGGGCAACACTGCTGGGTCGCCTAGGCCCCCAGCTGCCTGTGCAATTTGGTGCTGTCCCAGAGAGGAGCAGCGGGAGCTCCCAGCCATTGTGTCTTCATCTCTGAGAGCTGTTCCAGTAGGTGCTGGAGCCTGCTCCAAAGGCTCTGGGCTTGGGGGCATTGGTCACATAAAGGATCTTGGTCACATGAAGGTGTCCATTTGCAGCTAATGATCAAGAAGTTTGGTCATCCCTCGTGTATTGCCGTACCCATTTCTTCATTCTTTATTTGGTAGCACTGTCTTTTCCTCACATTCCCTGTCACAGAAAGATTTAGAAAATGTAGTAACAGACCTTTACCCCCAGTGAGTATACTATATCATAATTTAGTGGGAAAAAACTAAATTGTTTTGCAAATTTCAGCTTAGTACCAGTGGTGGATGGAGACTTGTTACAGGCGAAACTAGGGGGAGAGACATTTTCCCATCTCGCTGCCAGGCACACGTATACCTAAAGGGGAAGATACAGATCCTTTGAGTCCTGACTTCGATATCTGTCTTTGATTACTTCCGTCTGAGTTTTTTGGGTAAGCTTTTAAGTGACATTTCATTGAAAGATCATCATTAAACTGAGATCTTTAATAGAAGATAACGCTTAGGCTATCAATTTTACAAATACAGCTTTATGTATGCTGAAAATTGGGAAACGCTGTTATTACAGAGTGATATCCTTTTAAGGCTGTTATGGATGGCCATAGCAATTTTGAATGGAAAAGGAAATAAAACATATCTATTGATTCCTGTAAATGCATCCGCATCAGGACTTCAGCAACATGATTAGAAACTTGTACTTCTGAATTGATTTGCAATACAGATCCAACTTTCTGTAAGACTTCAGTTAAAGCTGACGTGCAGGAACGGGAAGGCGTGAGCGCTGCTGGTTGGGAAGAAGGAGAAGGAAATACTTCAAACCCCTGTTTCCTTTTTTCCAGCTGTGCCATCTAGCTGATTCTGGCTCAGAGACCACAGCAGCAGACTGTGAACAGTGAGATAAAAGAAAGAGTTAAAGAGACTTTGAGAGAAGCAGGGGCAGTGTAAGGAAAATGCTTCCCAAAATGGATCAAAAATAACAAATACAAAATGTACTGAATGAACTTTTGTTTTTGCTTAAGATTAACTTAAATTTTTTAGAAGAGAAAAAACCCGCTTTCTCTAACAACACGAACCCTGTGTATATTTACCTGAGGCTTATAGAAATAGTTCATATGACAAGTCTGGCTCCATAAACTCCGTCTAAGAAGCCTGGATCAGCAAAATTCAATCTGGAAAGTGTCTGTAAATTTATGAAACCTGTCTGAGGTTTCTCAGTTAACTAATAAAGTCATCTTTTGTTTGTAAGAAGATATAACAGTTTTACAAATTAATACTGAAGTCCATGGAAATCAATTTTCAGCATTCAGTGCTTTAGCTAGCTTTTGCTTTAATTCTGCCGATAAAGAGTTGCTAACTCAAGACCAGACACACAAAGTGGGGGCTATTTGTAAATATGTTTAATTTTGGTTTTTTAATATCCTTTTGTCTTTTTTTGTTCACTGGAGACTTTCAGCAGTTTCATGCTTCAAATAAATCTTAAGGAAGAAGTTAAAGCAAGCAGTCAGCTGCTCTAAGGCCGATCGAATAGTGCTTTCCTGCATGTTTTACTAACAGATGAACAGGCAATCCCATTTATAGAGCATACTACATGTTGACAGAGCACATTAGTTCATTTTGCCATATTGGCAATTTGAGATCTTAACAAAACAATGCTGAGGTCCCTCTCATTCTGTATTGCCATCCTTGGAATGCGGCTTGGGTTTTCATTAACTCTGTCGCTACAAGGTACCGCAGATGGAGGCAGATTTTATTGGGGTGGGAGGGGGGTGAAGGAGTAATAAACTTTAGAGAGGAGAAGGCTGTAAACAGCTTAAATTCCTTGTCCTGTGTGGATGAATTCCTTTTCCTTAACGCTCTCGGGTGTTCTCGGCATCTTGGGGACATGCGGTCTGATTGGAGGTGAACGGGTGGATAGCCCGCAAGGGCTTTGATGCCTCCCAGCTGTTGTGTGGGGAGAAGTGGTCCCAAACTCCTGCAGCCAGTGAATATAAGCTTCAGGATAAACAGTAAAAGTTTGGAGATTCAGCCCAGCGCTTGGCTCGCAGCATTCTGGCTCTGCTTTGGAGCACAAGTCGCGTACAGGACCGCTTCCAAGATTTCCCCTCAACTTTTCAATCAAGGGAGAAGGGGAAAAAGGGAAAAAATAAGAGCATGGCTCTGCTTCACTGCTCCACTATTGCCGCTTTCCTCTATGCTGGCTTCATTGAAATCACTGGTATTATCAAGCTATTGTGAAGCTGCCGTGAATCATTCTGAGGCCTTTTCTCTACGTACATATTTGTGAGTTTTAGCAGGATGGTTAAAGCAATACAAGTCACTTGAGAAGAATTTAACTACAAAGGAACTGGGCGTCCTTGTTGCAGAAGGAGAGCAGGCTGGTGGGGGATTCTTCAGGAATAGCCGTAGTGCTTTCAATTCACAGCTTACCTTTTTCCAAAACAACTGCCTGAGAATAGGCCAGCATTTTTATACAACCCAGCCTTTCCCAAGCTGTTTTGCCCAGGGGGATCTTCCCCTCCCAGATTAGCATAAGTGTCATTGCTCAGCGCTGGGGCTATACCACCGCTGGATCCTTGGATCTGGGAGACTATGGGCTCTGCCCTGCTTTCACCTTCCTCCCACCCCTGCAAAGGGAATAGCCCCAGTTCGGGATATACTGGAATAACTGCACCCAAGCTGCGAGGGATTCAGTATACTTACATCAGTAAAGGATCCCGCAGCTTAAAACAATACAGTCCTGCAAGCAGAGAAACTGTGTGGATGAGGGTGCGTGTCTTCTGTTTGCTTCTTTTTAAAAATCACTTTCTCAACAGTGCCTGCGCTCAGGGCTCCAGTTTCCAGGTAACGGGGAGCACCAGACGCCCAAGCGCTGGGTGATTTAGCCTTTTCACTGAACACAACTGGGAAGCAGTTGTGAGCGCCAACATATTATAACCCACCAGTTAAACGCCGCTCTTTTGGCGGGAGGGCTAATTTACGAGAGTGAGATGCTGTCTTTACGGCACAGCAGTCACGCCTGGTGCAACTGTCGTCATGATTGCTGCAGGGGAGGACAAAAGTGCAGTAAATACACCTTGTGCTGTATGTTTACCGGGCTGTGTTGGCAGCTACGTGCACTGTGCAGTACTGAGTGAGTCCGTGAATCCTCGCGGGTAAGGTAGTAATCTGTTTTGCCTGGACGTGTAAGACAGGCCATCTTGCAAATAGCTTCCCTAAGCTCCAACCCGTATGCATTTTGGTTTCTATTTTGGGAACACATGACCGTTGAAAGAGGCTGTCCAGCCAGCTGGACAAAGGGTATTTAAGACAGTCACGCTTTCCTTTGGATAAGGCTCCGTACAGGGACGTGTCTGCAATGGCAGCTTTTACGGAGAGGGGGGCACACAGAGTCAGCGTGCTCAGCTTGGTCTGGAAACGTATTCAGCAGATAAAACACGGTACCTGCTTGAGACTGACGTGTCCCAGACACTTTTGACTATTGTATCTATGGAGTAGGTCTTCATGACTATAATGGGGATCAAGACACCTAACTCATGCATAGACACCGCCAGGTAGCTGTCTGAATCTGCAGATGAATCCCACCTGGAACACGGTTGTTGTTGGGGCTTGTTCCCTACCTAATTTACAGTGTTTTCAGGCTTAAAATAGGAGGCATCCAGGGTGATTTAAGATTCTGTATTTCCCCATCTCTCCTTTGAGTGCTGAAGTCAGTTCCCTCATTTTCTCTCCACTTGTAATGACAGGTCAGGGGAACTTTTGTGCCTGAATCATTAGGTGATTGAAGTTTCTTACTAGAAAACAAATAAGAGCTTTGATGCTTCTGCAGCCTCGAGGTGAAAACAACCATGGACTTAGAGCCAGGGAAAATGGTGCTTGGATACAATTAATTTCTGCTGGAAGCTCTCGGAACTCCATCCAGGGAAATTGTAACCAGGTGCTGAAATTGTAATCAACTTGTTCTTCCTAGCAGAAAGGGACCGTGAATGTAAATTGCTAGAACACACTGTAAAAATACTCATTTTTAACTGGGTGGACAGCCATATATACAAGTCTAAAATACCACATAAGGAACTTGGCGTGTGAGGTTGTTGCATGTGATTCCGTTTTATAAGTACACAAGAAGAAACGTTTCAAAAACCCTTAATCAGAGTAATGAGCAGTAATTTGCTGCAGCGAAAAAGCCAATTTGCTGGCCTTCGAATATTTCATTTGCAACTTCTTCAATCCACCTCTGATCAATCCAGGGAAACTATCCCTGGCTTACAAGCAGGCTGTGCCGAGACGCAGGGTTTACGACTGTGAGAAAACCCTCCTGGGCTGTCCCACAGCCGAAGACCCCAGACTGACTCAGAGTGTGTGTCTTTGGTTAAGTCTACCCAGTGAGCCAAACCGAGATCCAATGATGCTGAAAATTCTGGGTTGCCATCGCTAAGGCGGGCTCCCCGGCTGTAGGGCAGGCTGCCTGCCAGGGCTTCGCACCACTGGAGATCGCAGGGCCCTGAAGCTTACCAGCGCCAAGACCTCAGGGCCTCACAGGACTGTGGCAAATCCTAATTCCGTAGTAATTCCCAGGCTGGCTTTCTGGCTTCCCAGGCTCCCTGCCCTGGAGCCGCAATGTACTGGAATGCCTCCCAAGGGCTGTCACTCCAAGAGCAGTTTGCATGAGTGCTCCCCCAGGGCTCGGAGGAAAGGGGAATTTTTGTCAGGCTTATTGCTAACCAAGCAGACGACTTCATGGTTTGTCTTTTTCTGGCTCAAAGAAAAGCATAAGAATTTACAGTTCACAAGAAGTTTTAAAATGTTGGCTTTAGACTCGGTCGGATGAAAGTCAAATTTTGAAAAGCAAAGTTCCTTCTCAACTGGAACACTCGCTTTTCAACCAGCTCCAGTGAGTACTATGAATAATGATACCCTGACTCTTAATTTACAGTTGAAATCCAGACCAGAAGAACACAAGGTCCATCTGTTTACACGATCCCCAAAATATTGACAACTACAAAAACATGATGTTTGTAACCACTTCACATATAGCCTGAAATGTATTAAACAATGACTTCATTTGAAGAGGTTTGTTAACATTATGAATATTATTATTGTTGGTCACAAGAGGCTTGACTTTGTTCCAGCCTTGCAATAATTACTTTTACACTGCAAAACTGATCTATGAATTACGACATTAAATCTAAATGTACAGTAGTCACGTTACTTCTTGGGAGGTTTCATTGTGTGGTTATTACTCTGCCCACTAAATGGATTTTAACAATTCTACACTGTCCACGAAACAATTTTGAATGAACTTTAGGTTTGTGAAAGGGCTCCTCCCCCTCCTAAATTCCTGTCAAATACCCAGATGGTAAATTTAGATAGAAGCCCATGCTTCTACCCATTGTTGGTAGGCATTCCTCTTTCCAGTCAGAGCGAGCAAATCATCTGTCTGTAGCCCATTTGTTTCAAGTTAGGGTTTTTAAAATTTTTTATATATAGCTGCACTTTTTGTACAAGTCATTTGTAATGAAAGAAAATTGTCCTTTTCTCCCTCTCCAGTTCTCAGAAGACATTTTAGGGAGAAGGATAATTGCTAGTGAGAGCTGAGCCCAGTAATGCAGTTTATAGCGAACATTGAGTTGCGAGGAGATAAACAAGGAAGGAAATACATGGAGATCTACCCACCTTCAGGAACTGGAAAAATCTTCTGGTGCATTGTTGTTTTCCCAGATGTTTATCATCTGCAGAGATGAGACTTCACTGAGATTTTTCACTTGTATGCTTAAGCCCCTTAAGCTGTTTTGAAACTCTAAACCTGGAAGTTACATTTTCTTCCACTTTTTTTCCTTCCATCCCTCCCCCACTTTATTTTTACACCTTTATTCGTGTCTGTTTTATAGCTTGTTCTGTCAGCAAGGAAAACCAAACATTTAAAAAAAAAAAAAATTAGGCCTGAAACTCTGTAATTTATCTTCACATGAATCTGTGAGTGGTCCCATTTATTTAAACTGTACCCTTTGAGGAGAGAAGATGGCAGGATAACTGGTATTTTCTCTTGCAGCTTTAAAACCTGAAGGAATTCTAGTGAGCCACGGGGTAAATGCTAATTTTTGTTGAAAAACTATTTTATGCTATGTGATAGTCATGTTTTTTACACGTTAGTAATTTGGAGTTTTAGTCTAAATGTGTTGTAGTGAATTTTCTGATGCTGGAGATAGAGACCAATGTGCAAACATAAGGGGTGTGAAGTCATTTAACCTTCTTCTAAAATACAAGTCTTTCAGATTAAATTTCTTGGTCAAGCTGCTGATAACTGATGGTGCAGTAATGTGCACAGTCACATACAGAACTTCGTTGACCCATAAATGATACCATATTTATACAGTGGCCTGGGAGTTAAACAGTGTAGTGATTTATCGGATGAAGAAATCACGACGGTGGTAACTAGAATTAAATACCTGAGTGACATTCTGCGACGCTCCCATGCTAACACCCTCCTGGATGCTCGCTAACGCTTTCAGTAGGGAAAAGGTTTCCCTTGTGACTGCTGCATGAGTTGGCCGTTTCATATACCTGAGTGCTTACCAGAAGAGCTGGTTTTGGCCCCGGGACACATTGTCTTGAGTCTCACCTTCCCCTGGGGCTGCTTTTGCATCGCTACAGCAGCTCCAGCAGCTCCGGCTGACCACAGGCAGGGAGCATGGGGAAGAGTGGAGGGGAGTGTCCTCCTCTAGATGCCTACTGATGCCATTCCTAAGGCAAACTGCTCCTCCTGCCCCTCCGCACAGACACAGTTCACAGGTTTGAGTTAGCATTCCGGAGTCAGGCTTGCCCTCTTGGGTTTCCCGGAATTGGACAGCGCCGGAAGCGTTCCGTGGGTGTGCACAGGGTGCAGTTCCTCACCACCTGGTGCGAGCACAAGGTGGGCATTTGTGCCTGGGGAACACAGGGCGCTCTGTGTCTGCTCCCCAGGAATAAAGCGCCGACTTCTCTCCGCTGGTGTGAGCAACGCTCGGGCAGCTGTGCTCCTTGAGAGCTGTAACTGTGTCACGCTCTCCCAGCGCATTAGGTCTCCTGTAAAGGGGTTTCAGGCATCTAGGAAATGGCAGCGCTCGAGTTCCCTCTAAATAGGATTTCTTTTGTCTAAGAAGATTTATGTCACTGTTGTGGAAAAGCAGCTCCACGAGTGAGACGACACTTCATTCTTCATGAGCATTAAATACTGTTTCCCTTAGTTCTGTTACCAGCTGGTGAGAAACAATCACCATATTTTGATAGGTAGCAAATAAATACTGTAAAAAAAAAGAGAAGTTGTTAATTCCGAACAAGGGATTTTTGCAGCGTATTATCCCTAGGTTCTGATTCCTTAGTTTCTAGGTTTTGTTTATAGTGCTTCATACATTTGATTTACTTAGTTGTCATCTTTTCTCTCGCTTCTTTTTGGAAAGTAGGCTTAAACTCTAACTTGCAATGACCAAATGAACATTTGGCCAGCGTAAGGAAAGTGCTAATTCCCCGAGGAAGAAGTGTGCTGCCAGTATCACTCCCGGCCCTGGATCAGAAGCCACAGAGGCAAGTCTTTTCCAGATTTGGAGTTAGCTCTGCATGGAAGCTGCCTTCATGAGCTATTAGAAAGGTCAAACAAAACAAGACCTTCGTGCTTGCTTGAAGCTTTTTCACCTGAAGATGTCGACTGTTTTGTTCAGCAGATAAGTACGGTAGCCCCTGTTTTCCGGAATGACGAGAATCAAGACGCCGAGACTACTAAGGACTTTTCCGAAAGCCAGAGTGAGATTTAAAGGCTGATCCCGCAGCTCGGCTCCCAGGTGGGCTTCCCCTCGCTTCCCTGCAGATGCCTGAAGGGCAGCCGTCTGAACTAACTGTCATGGACTCCCACCGGAGTGAAGCAGGCCCTCAGTTTATGTCACCTACTCTGGACGTCTCCTCGGAATGACATAAGTTGTCCACCAGATGTGCCGGGTTCTTCCTGCGGACAAGGGGAGCCTAAGGTGATAAGCTGAGATGGAGGCTACAGATGTTTGCCTTTAGGTGAGACAAATCCATCACAGCCCGAAGGAGCAAGTTGGTTTCCCTCCCCTAACAGGGTGGGTTTGGAAACTTTTTCCTACCTCATCTGATGTGACATCAGGCAGCTTGAGTCACTAGTTCCAGGAGCCGTGGCAGGGAAGTGGAGAAGTCACTTCTCCCCAGTTTCATAATCGTGTTGCTGTCTGCAACTGTATAGCTAGTTTCCTTTGTTAAATAGCAATTAGTGTTGAGAAAGCACTAGGTTCATAGGGTAATATTGGAAAAACAAAACCTGGCTTCATTAATGATCAGCACAGTAAAATTCAATTACTTACTCATTTCCCAGCTGCTGTGTTGGAAGCAACTAAATGTTAGCTGAAACGTTGTTGTCAACAACAAATGATAAATAGAGAAGAAGTGAAGGCTTTACTGTAATCTACATTTGCAGGTGCAAACCATACATTGCAGCCTCTTACAGCAGCGTGAGGAACAACCACAATGGGAATCGTGGAAAGCATGGAAAAAAATGCAAGGAAGCAGTACCTCATACAATAGAAATGATTTAAAATGAATTACTGAAATTTTTCCGGTTTACATTGTTTTTTTCTGGATTGAGTAGCCTTGGAGTGAATGTGCAGGAAATTAACTGTTATGCTTTGTATCATCTGTTAGGAGAAGCTGGCCTGGACAGTTTTCACGTCCCGAAGTGAGCTGTATGCATTCCTTGGGACCCATTTTCAGGTAAACGAAGGAGGAGGGAAATTGGGAAGGAACACCAGAGCGGAACCATAAATGAATATGAATAAGGCAGGCATGTGAAAGGGGAAAAGGCAGTCAGAACTGCTGCGATAGAAAGATCCGTATGTTAATCCTTGTTGCTAAATGGCTTAAAAGCAGGACGGATGATTGCAAGCAACTGACTGGTACAGCTCATTGCAGGCCGGGGGTGTGCTCCAAATTTTGGGGGTGCAGTTTGAAGTCAGAGAGACTCCTTGGCTGCCATAAACACAGACAGCATAAGCGAGCGTTCTAGGTCACAGCCACAATAACTTGCTTTCAGAATCCAGAAAATGTTTGTTTCAAGATGTGGCCTTTAAAAACACATTCTGTAATTAGCAATTAGGTTTACGTTTTGCTACTAGGCACACAAAAATCTTTAACTGTACTGTGGAATTTGTGATAGCTGCAGCTCACCAAATCCTTTATGATTTCATAAATGAAAATGCTTTTCTCTATTTTTCACATTGTGTGGACTGAAAAAGAACCCCTCTAGCAAACCTGCATTTTCTGGGTTGACCACATCCCCCAAACCCTAAATTTTTGCCCATAACTCTTTCTTTGTTGTCATAAAAAGTTCTACTACATGTTCCTGCTCGCATATTCTTTATTTTGTCAGCTTAGCTGCACCGATGTAAGAACCTGTCGCTATTGCAGAGGTACTTCCGCGCACACTCCTCTTCTGCCCCTGGTATCCTGCTCCCAACGAGACAACCTCCCGCTTTCCTTTGTGCCAGCTCTGGCTCTCGTCTCCTCCCTCGGAGGGCTGATTTGGCCAGCTACATGGGAAGAAAACCGTGTGCTCCGTGTGCTGTATTGGTTTGCGACAGGCAGGGAGGCAGAGGGAAGGGAGGTGGTGGCAGCATGCAGCTGGGAGTGGGGAATTAAGAGGGTTACGAGGGCTGGACTCTTCTTTACGGTGGCAATGAATTGCTAGGCCAACCTGGCAAACTTCACCTTCAGTCCTTCCCCTCTCTGGCTTCTCCCTCTGAGGTGTTCTTCACCTTCTAGTTTTCATGGTTTTCTCCCTTTTCCTGAAATATTCAAAGTTTCAGATCTCTCCCTTTGCTAGTCTTTTTCTTCTCTACCTTCCAGTTGGGGGTTCTGGCCTCCTCCATACTATCCTTTCCACTTCGGGGTGTTTATTGAAACATGCCCCCCACCCCCCTCTCCTTTCAATCCTTTACCGCTGGTTAGCATTTCCTTTTGCACTGAGCCTTGTCAGAAGACAGGGCTAAAAAGGGGGTGGTGATGCTATAGAGCTCGAGGGGAGAAATCCTATATGCCTCTTGCCAATCTTGTTTCCTCTGCTTTCTGAGGTCAAACACTGTACCTGCAGAGCAGAGGAGAAAACGCCTAGAGCCAGAGCATACGGTGTATGTAGAGTGCTCCGGCTGAAACCACCTCCTGGAAAGAAATTAAAAGCTGAACCTCACAAGGGAAAAACAGGCATGCTTGCGGCTTTTTTTAAACTTTTTTTTAAACTTTTTTTTCCCCCCTTTTCCATCTGATCCCAATGATTTGAAATGTTCGATACATAAGGTTTCTTTCCATTGGGTGCTACTTTCCAGCACGTGCTCTGCAACTGCTAAGGTATCTACCCTGCCTCATTTTCCAGGAAGGGGAGTTCACCCCAGAGACAAAAATGGACTTTATGGGTAAACCGCTGATAATCATAGAATCACAGAATGGTTTGGGTTGGAAGGGGCCTTAAAGATCATCTAGTTCCAACCCCCCTGCCATGGGCAGGGACACCTTCCACTAGACCAGGTTGCTCAAAGCCTCATCCAGCCTGGCCTTGAAGACATCCAGGGATGGGGCATCCACAGCTTCTCTGGGCAACCTGTTCCAGTGCCTCACCACTCTCTCCACGAAGAATTTCTTCCTGATATCCAATCTAAACCTCCCCACTTTCAATTTAAACCCGTTACCCCTTGTCCTGTCACTACAGGCCCTGGTAAAAAGTCCCCCCCAGCTTCCTCGTAGCCCCTTCAGGTACTGGAAGGTGCTATAAGGTCTCCCCGGAGCCTTCTCTTCTCCAGGCTGAACAAGCCCAACTCTCTCAGCCTGTCCCCATAGCAGAGGTGCTCCAGCCCTCTGAGCATCTTCGTGGCCTCCTCTGGACTCGCTCCAACATAATGTATTCTTTGTTCACACCTAGTTAACTGAAAATTACCTCCTTGTCCATGGGAACTCTTAAAATATTGTCTGCACTAGGAATTAAGACCCCTGGAAGAGCCATAACTGGAAGCTTGTTAGGTATAGTACATCATCATCACCACACATAAAATCTTTGGCTCAAACTGCTTATCTTTCCAGCATGTATTTTGGGTTATTTAGCAATTTTTTTTCCCCAAAATACCTTTTCTTTCTCCCCCAAAGAACTACGTTACCTTTATAGGTAACAACGTGCTGGTAACACATTTCCCTAGATTGTGGGTCGGAAACAGTGAAACTCATTATTTTCACGTTCGTCACGCAGCACTAGAATAAGGCCACTTCCTCAGAGAACAGCTGAGAGTAACTGGGGGAGTTCCTGTGCTAACAGAGTTGTGCAAAGCCTTGAAAAGCGATTAAAAAGATGGAAGAGGAAGAATCATCCTGGCTGTCCGTAGCCTGGCCCTGCTGAGGTCAGGCCTAAGTGAGGGAGGTTTATGTGTTTTCAAACACTTCCATTGATGGAGATGCCGTAGTCTCCCTAGGCAAGGCACTCAGAAGTCAGTCATTATATACAATTATACTAATTATAACGCAGCAGAATGCAGCTTTTTCCTTCAGAATTTGTCTCCCCTTCTACCGGTTTGCACAAAGACGCGTCCGTGGCGTAACAAACAGGCCGTGAAGGAGCGTTTCACCGATGAAAGCCTCCCAAACGGCGCGCTGTAAAGACAGGAATTAGAAAGTTAGTGTTCCCCGTCCCTCTCCCCGCAGCCTCCAGGGCCTGCCCGGCGGGGCCGAGGCCGTCCCGCCAGGCTCCAGGTGCTGCGGGG